>NC_056744.1:597484878-597494878 GCF_019279795.1 Protopterus annectens
AGGCAAGTTTGAAAGTGAGCTATACAGAAATGATACTTTTACCAACAATTATTTGCATCTTAGCAGTCGCCACCACCAGTTTATGAAACGCAGTATGCTTCTGGGGCAAGTTATTTTTTCTTTGAATCTCATTTCACTGAATTTCATTTCACCCCAACTACATTGCGGAAAACACAAAACTGAAAACTCATTTCACTGAACTGCAGTTAGTATACATTGCACTGTGTACAGTACTGTAAGGCAAGTAAAAGGAAAATGCCCTTTTCCTCAATGTAGTGCGATTCCCCCACTTTGGGGTTGTGGGGGTATAGCCCCCCCCATTAGTTTGAATACATATGGTCTTCAAGAGAGAGTTAGTCATTGGTGTTGTAACTATGCATGTCTATTGTTTAAAATGTATTGTTTTGACATTTTTAGTAAAATACAATATAAAACAAAGTGGGGGGGGCTACGCCCTCCACACCCCCCAATGTGTACCCCCCAACTGTATATACTAACTCCAGAATCACACTACAGTGGGGAAAAGGGTATACACCTTTTACTTGCCTTACAGTACTCTACACAGTGCCATATATGTACTAAGTTCAGTTCAGTGAAATGAAATTCAGTGAAATGGGTTTTCAGCGATGTGGTCGGGGTGAAATGAAATTCAATGAAACAAAGTAGACCCACACATACATTGTATATTCCTGTATTACAAACAGTGTAAAAATCAGAATTTATTACAGTGAAGTACAGCTGCAGTATGGATGGAAAACTGTTCAATGAAGTGAACTGCAAAATTAACATCTTTAAGGCACATTTGCTGCAGAACAGAAGCACATCAAATGTAGAGGTTTCTCTCTTTATCTGCCAAGGTTTACAGAAAACCATTTTAACTGCACAACTGTGAAAGACCACATACCAGACTATGAAAAAAGTATACATAGTATACAAGATATCCTCACAATATAAAACCACAGACAGGATGCATCATCAATAAACATTTGGTTATGCTGTAAATGTGAAGAGGCTGATACTAAAAATGTGATGTCCTCTTTTTCTAATGTAAACAGGAAATGACATTTTAAAGTTAAGAACTGTGAGAAAAGGGCCCTAATAATGCAGCTCTGTAGGATTTCAGAACTCGCATCACTGACCATCTCCTCCACTTCAGAGAAACATAACCCCCGGGCAGCTCTTACCTGGAGTTTGGTAATTCAGGCGCCTCATTTCAACAGGATCCGATGAATGGGCCAAGAGGGCATCTTTCAAGAAACTGGCATTGTCTTCCTTACTGGATGGGGAGTTTGTTCTCTTCTAGAAGGTAATGCAAATCATTCTATTAACATTTACATTGGAGGGTTAGTCAAATGAATTCATATTAAATGTATTTCACTACTATCATCATAATGATCCTACAAAATTAATACATTGTGGAAAAGTAGACTTCTGGTCAAATATGCAAAAGATCTGCCTTCTGATTAAAGAAAAACTTAAGTTAACTTGGACAAGAGCCAATCACGATCCAAGTACAACTCTTCACCACTAAACCATCTCAGAAGAGACTATAGGCCTTCCCCTATGATATTGTCTGTTTTTTTTAATGCAGTGTGAAATAAGTACCAGTGAGACTCTCGTGCAAGACAGTAAAGTGTACAGTGACAATGACTTGTACAAGTCAGGTGCAACTCATTGGTGTACACATTCCCTTCAGGAATATGAAAAAAGGTTATCCCTGACTGCTGAAACTAACCATTGCTGGAAAGCTAACCTGGTCACCAAAGGGTATAATAATTAACACAACAATAAAATCTGATTCAAAGTTCAGAGATGCACCAAAATCCATAACAGAATAAATATGCAGACATTCATAAAATAACACACACCCTTCATCCATCTTTTCATTTGTTGTTACCATAATGGTTTGAAACATGTCTTCACAATGAACAATGGCATACAAATGGGGGCCAACATCAGAAGTAGCAATAACAGCAAAAAGCTTGCTCATCACTCACACTATGAGTCAGTAAGCACCAAAAATAAAGTTGCATGGCACTCCTACTTTCAGTTTGTAGTACTACTTTAAAGGAATTTTTAGAGCTGGCTGCACTAAATTTAATACAAACATTTGCCACAAAACTCACTTCACAGTAAAAATGCCAATAATGTCAAACAGTGTAATGGTGATTTATAACATGCAGGCATAACTCATTTTCAAATATTTTGTCTTAGAACAAAAATGTGAGTTACTCATACACTCTGCAACTAACCAAAAACTAAACCTAAATCTTACAACTTTGTCCTTAACTTTATACTGAACTCCCTTAACCTTAAACACTGCCCCCAATCCTATAGTTCTGCCTTAACACTATAACCCTAACCTTATTCATAAAACTTCCTCCATAACCTTAAAACTTTGACCTTGACAGTAAAACCTACAAATAATCCTAAAAGACTATTCCAAACCCAAACATTTACCTCTAAATACAATAAAGTGGATCACCTTACAATGTGTGCGTCTCTCACTTTAACCACAGAGAAGCTGCACATCATCTTTTTCTTGGCCTAATTAATGGTTATGCTACTTCAGTGCAACCATCACCAGAAATATTTATTTCAGGCAGTTTCCAAATTTAGTTAGAAAAGTTTATGTTCCAAGTATCATCCATTCCTGCTAACTTTCCAGGTTCTAAAAAGCTGGTTAACTGTACCACCCTCGTCCCCACCCAAACAGCGCAAAACATCCATACTGTTTTTTAACTATAATTCTAATCATGAACATGTGTTAATAACCAAGAAGAAACACACACACACACACACACACACACACACACACACACACACACACACACACACACACACACAAAAATGCATTACCTTCCAACTGTTAATTTATGCTGATACATGCTGCTTACATAAATTCTTACTACTGAATAAAGATCAGGCAGAATACAAATATCTTTGTTGCACTAGACATATTTTAAAGGCGTAATTGGCTTCTATATATATATATATATATATATATATATATATATATATATATATATATATCTACACACACACACACACACACACACACACACACACACACACACACACACACACCTGGATTTTAGAGGCCAGTAGTCTATAGCCCTTTGAAAAGTGTACATCAGCAATCCTTAACCTGCAATGGGAAAAGAACACAAGTTCCAATCCAAGAACAAAGTAAGACTATCTATGAACAGGGTAAATAAATATATACCAGTTCTGACATCAGAGTATTCACCTTTTCTGATGCACAGTCATCTCAGGTAGTACGTGTAAAAAGCACAGTTCCCCATGCTGAGTGTGAAGAGCAACAAAAGGCCACACAGCAAGTTTCATGATTTGTGTTTTTTTTTCTTTTTTAATTAGAATCACAGAAAAAGAAGTTATGTACCTACCATAACATTCCATGTTAGTTGTCCTTCATCTCGCCTTCCTTCTTGCTGTTTGGGTTTGGAGCCGATCCTCGGCTCCGACTCAGCCTACTTCTATAGCTCGAGAGCTATTTACTGGCTCGAGGCTAACCCTTATCCCAGAATGCCCAGCTTCAGCTACCCAGATGTTATAGCGCACACTAGACATATAAAGTAACCAGTAACTTAAAACTGATTTACCCAAATAACACACATCAGAGTAAACGGTCATAAAATTACCTGGTATGTGAACGAAGAAAAAGGAAATCAGCCAGTGAAACCATAGTGAACTCCTCTCAATTCTCCAGGAAGGGGGAAGGAGGGTGGGACGCAACAAGGAAGGCAAGATGAAGGACAACTAGCATGGAACGTTATGGTAGGTACATAACTTCTTTATGTTAAGTTGCCCCATCTCACCTTCATTCTTGCTGTTTGGGACAGCATCCCTAGCACCTAAAGACCCCGGATGGCTCATTGGAACAGACTCTTCAGAACAGCGGAACCAAAGGAAGCCCTGCTCCAGGAGACCACATCCACTTTGTAATGAGAGATAAAGGTATGAGGGTTTGCCCAAGTGGCAGCTGCACAAATTGAGTCTATGGACAACGTAGACTGAAAGGATACAGACGTGGCTAATGCTCTAGTAGAATGACCTTTCGGTTTTGCTGGTAGATGTTTATGCCTTAACTGATAAATAAAGGCAATGGTGTCAGATAACCATTTGGATAAGGTCACCTTAGAAACTGGAAGGCCTTGCATATTTGTGAGCATAGGAGAGAAATAATTGGTCTTTCTTAGCTCTTTGGTCCTATGGAGGTAAAAACGTAATTGTCTGTGCACATCCAGTTAGTGAAGACCGTATTCTGCCTTGTTGCTATAATTAGGAAAGAAGACGGGGAGATAGATGGATTGATTTAAATTGTTTTCTTAACAGACTTTTGGCATGAAGGATGGGTTGGTTCTCAGAGAAACTCTGTCTTTGTGAAACACCATATATGAAGGACGAACACAGAGTGCTTGGAGTTCTGAAACACGTCTAGCTGAGGTAATAGCAACCAGAAAAAGTGTTTTCCAAGAAAGAAATTTTAAGGGACATGAAGCTGCTGGTTCAAAGGGAGGTAGAATCAAAGAAGTCAAAACTAAATTAAGATCTCAAGGAGGAGGTGGATCCCTCACTGGGGGTCTAAGAAGAGATGTTCTCCTCATGAAAGCTTTGCAGAGCTTATGAGACATTATATGCTAGAATTAAGAATTCCAATATGAAAATTAGATATGGCTGCCAGTTGTACCCTGATGGTAGCAGCTGCCGCACCCATCTGAAAAAGCTCTGCTAGAAATTCTAGAATTTGATGGACTGGGGATGAAAAGGGGTCCAAGTTTCTAGATTCTGCCCAGTAAGAAAATCTTTTCTATTTGCTAGCATAATTCTTTCTCGTAGTGGACTTATGGGAGGATACAATAATATCGCGAACTGCTGGGGAGATACTTGGAAGCCTGGCTAAGGTAGGAAGTGCAGAAACCAAGCTGTGAGCTTGAGATTCTGAAGGGATTGGTGTAACCCACCTGACTGATGAATCAACAGATCTGGAACTGGGTCCAGAACCCAAGGCTGGTCTAGAAGGTGAAGGTGCAGGAACAGAAACCATACCTGTCGAGGCAAATAGGGGGCAATGAGGATCATTTTGCAATCCAACGATTTTGCTTTCTTTATGAGTCTTGGAATTAGGGGAAAAGGGGGAAATGAGTCCCTGAAGCCAATCATGGACTACAGCGTCCCTGGGAGTTTGACCTGGAGGAGGAAGCAGGGAGAAGTAGCTGCTGCATTTGTTGTTGAAGGGGTGGCAAACATATCGCAGCAAGGCTGGCCCCATTTAAGGAAGATAAGGTCTGCAACTTCCTGATTCAGAGACCACTCGTGAGGCATGAGGATAGCCCTGCTGAGCCTGTCCGCTATTACATTGGATTTCCCAGGGATGTGCGTTGCTGTCAGAAAACATTGGGAGGAAATCGCCCATTGCCATAGCCCGAGGGCTTCTGGACACAAGGGGTAGGACCTGGTCCCGCCCTGCTTGTTGTTGTACCACACAACTGACATGTCTGCCTGGATCGCAATAGTCCCGGAAGGAAGAGAGTCTTGAAGGTCTTGCAACGCTAGGAGCACCGCTCTCATCTCTAGGACACTGATATTCAGATGGTACTCGTGAGGTTGCCACATGCCTTGGACTGTCCTGCCAAGATAATGCCCCCCCACCCTATCAGGGAGGCATCCGTGGTCACTATGGCTACTGGAGGGGGGTGAATGAAAGGTCTGCCTTGAGTCACCAGTGGGGAGACCATCCACCAAGAGAGGTGTCTTTTGCATGTTTCTGTAATCAGGATAATGTGAGACATGGGTAGTTCCTGGAAGGACCACTGCGTGAAGAGAAGTCACTAAAGGACTCGCATGTGGTAACTCGCTAATGGTACAAGAAGAATGGCAGCTGCCATGGAGCCTAGAACTTGCACGACATGTCTGACTTGGACCTTTCTGCTCTGCATTAGAAATGACACTTGCTGGCGAATAGAGAAAACTCTTTCCTGAGGTAACCTTGCAAACATCTGTTTTGTGTTTAATTCTGCTCCTATATATGTAACAGACTGACAGGGAAACAAGGCAGATTTTTCGAAATTTACTGTAATGCCTAGTTGGGTGCAGACTGACATTGTATAATCCCGTGCCTCTAAGAGTTGATGCCTGGTGGTAGCAGTTAGGAGCCAGTTGTCTAGATAGGGAAACACCTGGAATCCTTAACATCTCAGGTGAGCCGTGACTACTGCCATACATTTGGTGAACACCGTGGGGGCTGTGGTGAGACCAAAAGGCAGAGCTCTGAACCGATGATGACTGGCCCTACCCGGAAGCGAAAAAATCTCCTGGAGCGTTTGTCAATTTTGATATGGTAGTACGCATCCTGAAGATCTATGGAGCACATCCAGTTGTCCTGACCCAGAAAGGGGAGAATGGACTGCAGTGTTACCATCCAGAGCTTTTCTTTTTGTACAGATTTGTTCAATCTGCTGAGATCCAGTATTGGTCTCCAGTCCCCTGTCTTTTTTGGTACTAAAAATAATCTTGAGTAAGTTCCGGATTCTAGTTGGTCTGCGGGGACTTCCTGAATGTCTCTTTTTTTCTAGCAGTTTTGAAACTTGAATAACTGCTTGATCCCTTAGATTGGGTGGGACATCTGGGATGGACTTTTTTGACTTTAGAGGGGGGGTTGAAAGGGGATTTTGTAACCTCTGGATATGATAGATAGTACCCATTTGTCTCTTGTTATGTTTTGCCAGGCTTTTGGGTACAGGGAAAGTCTTCCCCCAACTGCCTCCAGAGATGAGCAGTCAGGCAACCAGTCAGGTATGCTGAAAGGGTTTGGCAGAGAAAGTTTCTCTGTCACCCTGATTGTGCGGTCCCCCTCTGCCACGAGGATGGCGTCTGCCATTGTTGTTGTTTCCCCCTCTGCCCCTGGGGGAAAAATCCCCACGTGTGTTAGGCAAGGGTCCCTGGGACTTCCGAAACCACATCTTTCCACTCTTCTGACCTTTGGGATAAGGTCTGTTAGGAGTGGAAAAACGGACTCCCACGGCAGAGAGAGAATCTTGCCTTCCTGCTCGCACCTGGTAAGCGTGTCTTTCACCTGAAGCCCAAAAACCAAGGAGCCATCAAAGAGAGTATTTGTGAAGGACGCTCGAGCCACAGCCAAGCATGTCTCCTGAGAGCCACTCCTGTACCTGCGGCTCTGCTCGCTCCATCAGCTGGATAGGAAATCAGCCTCATGGAGGAGTTGAGTTGACTACAGAATTAAGAGTCGCAAGCTGGGAAGCTACTTTTGGCTGATACCCTACAAGTTACTACAGCTGAGTGAGCATCTCTCCAAGGTCTTTTAGGAGATCCCTTTGAAGTCGTGTAAAATGAGAGAGATAACTCAGGGACCTCATTGAGAAGGTCACTGAGGAAAACATTTGCTTCCCATATTTGTCCATCGTCCTAGACTTTTGTTTGGTGGATGGAGAGATGAAGAAGTTTCTGCTAACTCTTTCTTGGTGGCTGCTGCTACCACCATGGCATCAATTTGCACACCTTTAGAGAGAAACTGTTTGTCCTGGAGGGCTGTTATGAACTTATTTGGTCTCTTTGGAGTAGGTTCCACAGAATTTGGAGATGACCAAGCCTTTCGAACCACTACAGACATGAGTGGATCAAAAGGTGGAGACACCCAGGAGGTGGAGAGTCGGGAACCGAATGCCTCCAAGTACTTGGTAGGGGCTAGGGAAGACCAGCCACCCCTCTGCCTAAGCATTTCAAGGATATCCGAAAAGGAAATCTTCAGAGGGGGACCTGGGGGACCCTTCTGATTCATCCAGGTCTGTACCTGAGGTGACAGACTCAGGGGAGTCTAGGTGCTTCCTATTGCACCACTTCTTCTGAAGAGGCTCCTCCGAGTGATCAGGGGAGGCCTCGGAAGAAGAGGGGTCACCCAATGTGGTGTCCTGGGGCACAGGTTCCCTATGCTTCTAGGCCGGAGGAGCAGAGGTTGGCACAGGAACAACAAGAGAAGGAGCCGAAGGGGCTGATAGGGCTGCTTCAGGGGACAGCACACTTTGCATGACCTTGAAGGAGTCACGATCCCGAGGCAAAGAAAGCTCCGGCTCCGAAGAGACGGGAGTCCTTCTCCACGTCGATGGTGACGGTTCCGAGGCCGATGTGGGAGCCGAGCTCACCTGCACTGAAGCTCTGAGAGAGAGAGAGCAGGGTCAGACAAGGGACTGATGCCACTTCCCCCCAAGGAGCTGATGAGAGAGCTTTGGCGCCCAGATCCCTTGATGGATGGAACAATCGACGTGATCGTAGCAGACGTCGGAACTGAAGAGGAGGTGATTGGCGCAGTCGGCTCTACTATCAGCACGTCCATGGTCTCCAGCTCCGAACTAAGTGTAGTCGGAGGAGGAATGGAGATGGAGGCGGATGGAGCCGCAACATGCTGAGGTGGGTGGAAAGTAATTTCGCAAGGGCCTGTGAATTAAGCAACCTGCTGACTACTTTCTCCATGTCTTGATCCGATAACCTGGAGGATCAAGAGGAGTGGGATGAAGAGCGATGACTGCGTTCACTTCCCAATAAGGGCGACTGTGGCACAGAGCAGATCGGCTCCAATGAAGGAGACCTTTCTCGCTTGTGGCTCCGAGACGGCTTTGAGGTGGCAGTTGGAGCCAAGGGAGGAGATGACATGTTGATGCTAGTAGTCACCGACAAACTTGGTTCTTCAAGCCCAGGAGTTGGTTCCGAGGATAGAGCCGACGGCTTGACAGACTTAGAGGATTTCACTGGCTGAGAACCTATAGCCGGGGAATCCTGTGGTTTCAATAATCCTCGAAGGATTAATTTGTTTTTGTGTTCCATCAGGATCCTTGGACTAAATGCATGACAGACAGAGCAGAAGTCCTGCAGGTGTACAGCCCCTAAACAATAAACACAGCTAGTGTGCCCATCTGTCAGAGACATTTTCTGACAGCATGAAGCCAGAAACTTTGGCCTCTTTAGACATGTTACACTACTATACTAAAAAACAAACAGTTTTTTTTTTTTTTTTTTTTTTTTACAGTTAAGGAACAGAAACAGAAGGCCTGCGACGGCCAACAAAGTTACAACACACACAAGAAAGGTGATAAGGGATAAGGAAATATATCTAGACAAAAACTTGACAAATTTTAAGAATAAACAACAATTATAATCATAGAAAAAATATACTAAGCCTGAGCCAGTAACGAAGCAACCTCGCAGCTTAAGCGGCAAACGAGATCTGGGTAGCCGACGCTGGGCATTCTGGGATAAGGGTTAGCCTTGAGCCAGTAAATAGCTCTCGAGCTATAGAAGTAGGCCGAGTCGGAGCCTAGGATTGGCTCCGAACCCAAACAGCAAGAACGAAGGCGAGATGGGACAACTTAACATTACATATTTGAACTCGCAATCAGATCTGGAACTTCTAATCTGGAGTACATAGCATAATGTCACATGATATAGATTACTACATAATTTCAGCACACTTGTTTAACACGCAATTACATTTATCATACCAAGGACATACTCCATTTACTTCAAGTATGCTGACAATCTACTGGGAAACACTGTCTAAAACATAAATTAGCATAAGCAATCTGTCTGTACTCTGTAAAACACTTCAATAAAGACTAATTACAAAAACAATAAATTGTCTTTTGCAAACAGACTCAGAACTCAAAATAACCTTACAAGAGATTGCTTAAGAACATGTTCAGGTACATATCCTAGATAGAAACAAGTCCAGAAAACATCTGCAGAAGGGTGATGCATATCATGAGTAGCTGTCACATACACTGCATTGTTTTTCATTATTATTTTAGTTATTCTGAATAAATGCATGCAATCCTTAATAAAGTTTTACACTGCATACTATGCACACTTACCTGCATTCAAACCGCTTCTAAGAAACTGCTAAGAAAAATGCATGTCTGTTGGGGGTTACTACTCCATACCATAGGAACAAAATGTGATTCACATCTAC
>NC_056744.1:597502378-597527754 GCF_019279795.1 Protopterus annectens
CAGCCTCAAAAGAGGAGATACAGTCCTTGTGTGACATGGAAATAATTCCCTTGTGTCTTCAGACTCATTGAACAACCCCCTGTGGAAGAGAGGCCCTGGATCTCTGGCAAGAGCAAGCTCATGCAGTCTCAGCTCGAGTGGAGCTAGGTGGGCATCTGATGTTGGGAAAATGGGATATACATTACATGGCATGACAACTGGTGCCATGTCAGTGACATGACAGGTCTGCACCAAACCCAGTGCTGGAAATCCAATCATGCTCCTTAAGGCTGGACTGGCACATCCATATGGAGTGATATCACCACACTTCAAACATCTGAAGTATAGGCTCTGAACAGCAACCCTTTGTTTGTTAAGACCCAATGAGGAGATTCTTTTGACCAAATTGCCACTGACCAACAGTAAGGATCATGCCAATCATGACCATGCTCCCGCAGTCAGGGCAACACCTTCCCCTAGGACCTGTCTGTTAGTGAGAGCTTGAAGTCTTGCTAATAATGAGCATGAGCTCACCACACACTTAGGGAGATAACACTATTTCAAAAAACATACTTACTTGTAACAGGATGATGCATAAAAAGAGGTTATGTACTCACCATAACGTTCCATGCGAGTTGGTCATCTCGCCTTCATTCTTTAAGATGGGTTCAGAGATAATCCTCAGCTTCGAGTCAGCCTACTACAAAGCTCGAGGTTTTCAGACAGCTTGAGGCCAAGTATCTATCCCATGATGCACCTGGATTTACCTCAGATCTTGTTTGCTGCGTATAATACCACCATATGTCATTCTATCACTCTTTAGGAGAAAGCTATAGAAGGCTTGAGCAACCAGGAAGAATCTATTACCTCGGTCCCCGAAAAACCCTGGAGGGGGTAGGAGGGTGGGTAGTAAGAATGAAGGAGAGATGAACAACTCACATGGAACATTATGGTGAGTTCATAACTTCTTTATGTGAAGTTGTTCTATCTTGCCGTTCATTCTTACAGAAGGGTAGCGTCCCAAGCACCATCTTTCTCGGGTGGCTCACGGGAGTATACTTTTCAGGACAGTAGACCCAAAGGAGGCCCTGTCCCTGGAGACCTTATCAACTTTGTAATGAGTGATAAAGGTATGAGGTCTTGACCAAGTGGCTGCTGCACAAATGTCTATAGGAAGCCTAGCAGAAAGGGCAGAAGATGTGGACACTGCTCTGGTAGAATGAGCCTTAATTTGTGTTGTAAGGGCATATTAGTAGTTGAATAAGCAAATGTAATACAATCAGATAACCATTTAGACAATGTTGTTTTTGCCACTGGCATATCTTTTCTGGAATCTGAAAAGGAAACGAAAAGCTGTTCTGATTTTCTGAAATCTTTTGTTCTATCCAAGTAAAATCGGAGTTGTCTTTGAATATCAAGCTTGTGCAGCATGTACTTTAAGTTGTTGGTGTGTTTGGGAAAGAACACTGGCAAATCTATAATCTTATTCAGATTAGTTTCAGTACAAACTTTGGGTAAGAAAGAAGGGTTTGTTTGTAGGGAGACTCTGTCAGCCTGGAAAATCAAATAAGGAGGCTTTATGGACAAGGCTTGAAGCTCTGACACTCTGCGGGCAGAAGTGATGGCTACTAAAAAGATGGTCTTCAATGATAAAAATTTCAAATCGCAGGAGGAAGTTGGTTTGATAGGTGAGAGAATAATGCGTAAAAGCATAAAATTTAGATTCCAAGGGATATAAGGGGATTTCACAGGTGGTCTGAGATGAAAAGTCCCTTTGAGAAAGGCTTTGGATAGTCTGTGTGACATCATGTTCAATCCTTCAAAGCCAAGGTGAAAATTAGAGATAGTAGCAAGTTGAACCCGAACTGTTGCTGCTGCAGCCCCCCTTTATTGAAAAGCACAGTCAAGAACTCTAATATGGAGGCAGTAGGGCCTTAGTAGGGATCAATGTTATTTTGAGAGGCAGATATAGAAAATCTTTTCCATTTGCTAAGATACAGCTTCCTAGAAGAGGATTTGGGAGAAGATATTAGAATCTGCTGCATTTCATTAGAGAGGTTATGGAACCTGGCTATGTTGGGAATTGGAGCAGCCAAGCTGTCAATTTCAGGGACTGAAGAGAGGGATGAAGATCCCCCGACGAATGCGTCACAAGATCTGGAAGTGGGTCCAGAATCCAAGGGTCTTCCAATTGATGAAGTCGAAGGAAGGGGAACCAAATCTGACGAGGCCAATGAGGGGCTATTAGTATCATGGTCCTTCACAGGGCTTTTGCTTTCTGTAATACTTCAGGTATCGAGGGAATTGGTGGGAATGCACAGAGGAGACCTGGAGGCCAATCGTGTACAAGTGCATCCCTTGGGGCTTCTCCCGGAGGGGGAACGAGGGCAAAGTAGCTTCTGCATTTCATGTTCCTGTGGTTGGCAAAAAGGTTGCAGCAAGGCTTGCCCCACCTGCAGAAAATTCTCTCCACTATTTCTTTCTTGAGGGACCACTCGTGAGGCAACAAAATTGCTCTGCTCAGTTTGTCTGTTATCATGTTGGATTTCCCCGGGATGTGCGTTGCTAACAGAAAGTACTGGGTGGATGTAGCCCACTGCCATACTCTTAGGGCCTTGTGACAAAGGGGGTAGGACCTGGTTTCTCCTTGTTTGTTCAAGTACCACACCACTGACATGTTGTCCGTCTGAATCACAATAGTTCCCAGAGGAAGAGAGTCCTGGAAGTACTGCAACGCTAAAAGTACTGCTCTCATCTCCAGGACATTGATATGCAGATGTATCTCCTGTTCGGTCCATGTGCCTTGGGCTGTTCTTCCCTGTAAATGCACCCCCCCCACCCTATCAGGGAAGCATCCGTGGTCACTGTGGCCACTGGTGGGGATAGAACAAAAGGACGACCTATTGTTACATGGAGAAGTCAACCACCACTGAAGATCCTTTTTGCATGCATTTGTGATCATTATAAGGTGAGACACTGGAAGCTCTTGTGAAAGACCTTTGAGTGAATAACAGCCATTGTAGAATCCGCATGTGCATGCGACTCAACTGTATCGCTAATACTGCAGCTGCCATTTTTAGTACTTCTGATGCTAAAGCCTTGTCTTTAGATATGATATTGCAAACCTGCTGACGGAGTAGTAAGACTCTTTCTGCTGGAAGTCTCAAAGTGGTGGTGGTGTCCAATTCTGCTCCAATAAAAATGATATGTTGCGATGGCGACAAGGCAGATTTTTCTGAATTTACTGTAGTACCCAGATGACTGCAGAGAGAAAGCGTGGTGTCCCTGGCTTGTATAAGCTGATGCCTGGTGGTGGCTGTGAGGAGCCAATCGTCTAGGTATGGAAACACCTGGAATCCTAAACGCCTCAGGTGAGCCGTGACCACTGCCATACATCTGGTGAACACTCTGTAGTGAGACCAAAGGGCAGGGCTCGAACTGGTAATGATTGGCTCCCAGCCAGAAGTGCAGATGATCCCTGGATGGTCTGGCCATTTTTATATGGTAGTATGCATCCTGGAGATCTATCAAGCACATCCAATTGTCTTTCCCTAAGAAAGGAAGTATCGACTGAAGCGTGACCATCCGGAACTTCTCTTTCTTGACAGATCTGTTTAATCTGCTGAGGTCCAAAATAGGTCTCCAGTCCCCTGTCTTTTTTGGAACTAAAAAGAATCTTGAGTAAGTTCCGGGATCCTATACTGGTTGGATGACTCTTTTTATTAGCAATGTTTGGACCTCTACTGTTGCCTGTTTCCTGTAACTGGGTGGAACGTCCGGGAGTTTTGTTGTCAATAGAGGGGGTGTGGCGAAAGGAATGAAATATCCTCTGGAAATGGTACTTTGTACCCAGTTGTTGTTTGTTATTTTGAGCCAGGAGTCTGGATACAAAGCTAAGCGACCCCCGACTGCCTCAGAGTAGGACAGTCGGGCCTCTTTTCAGCCGCGCTGGTAGAGCTTCTCAAAGAACTGATCTCTGTCACCCTGGTTTTGCGGACCCTCTCTGCCACGAGGGTGGCGTCTTTCATTATTGCCCCCTCCTCTGCCCCTGGAGGGGGTTCACCACATGTGTCCTAAAAGGCTCCTTGGGCTTTTCGGAACCACGTCTTTCCTCCCCCTTTGACCCTTGGGGTAGGGTCTGGTAGGAGTGGAAAAATGGCCTCCGACAGCAGCCAGTGTCTTTCCTTCCTGTTCACACCTGGTCAAAGTTTCCTTAACTTTGGGACCGAAAAGGGACGAGCCATCAAAAGGGGTGTTGACAAAGGATGACTTAAAGGGCTCCGTGAAGGAGCACAAGTGCATCTAGGGGTGTCTCCTAAGAGCAATTCCTGTACCCCCTGCCTTACTCGCTCCATCAGCTGCATATGAAATTAGGCGTATGGACGAGTTCATTATGGAATTGAGGGTAGCAAGCTGGGAGGCAACTTTATCTGAAGCTCCTGCAGCTACTGTACCCTGAAGAGCAGCTCTGGGCTCTTTTAGGAGATCTCTTTGCAGTCTCTTAAAATGGGTTAGATTTTATTTTATTTATTTATTTAACATTTGTTAACCAGGAATGTCCGACTTGGAACGAAGCCAATTTTCAGCGGAGGCCCAGGGAGAAATGCTCTAGAAGCACGTCTTTGTGATGTGGGAGGAAACCGGAGTACCCGGAGGAAACCCACACGAACGCAGGGAGGGAATGCAGACTCTACACAGAAGGCACCCCAGCCGAGAATCGAACCGGAGAACCTTTTGCTGTGAGGCAATGCTACCGCTGCACCACTGTGCCGTCAGCGATAGTTCAGTGAACTGTACATGCATTTCCTGTATCTATCCATGATCCTACAATCTCTGTTAGGAGGATGGATAGAGGAAGACGTTTCTGAATCTCCTTTTTGGTGGCTACTGCCACCACCATGGCATTAACTGGCACTCCCTTGGTAAGAAAGGACTTTTCCTGGGGGGCAGAAATAAATGTATTAGGCCTCCTGGGGACTGACTGCATGGTGGCCGGAGACTCCCACGTCCTTCGTGAGACCAGCTCCATAAGCTCATCAAAGGGCAGAGACACACAAGAGATGGAAGGTTGTGACCCGAAAGCCTTCAGAAGAATAGACTCATCCTCCGTAGGGTTGGTGGACTGCCAGTCACCCCTCTGCCTAAGGATTTCTAATATCTCAGCAAATGAGATATCCTCAGAGGGGGACCGTGAGGACCCTTCTGATTCATCCAAGTTGGCATCAGATGTGAAAGACTCCTGTGGGGAGTCTAAATGCTTCCTCTTACAGATTCTCTTCCTGGCAGCCTCATCAGTGTGAACTTCTGGTGAGGTCTAGGAAGAGCAGGGGCCATAGAATGGGGCTTCCTGAGGCTCTGGGTCTCTACACTTAGAAAGAATCTGTGAACCAGAAGCGGACACAGGCACTTTTGGGGAGGAGGTAGCCAGAAATTAAGTTGTAGATGTCTTAGGAGACATAACTCTCCTCATGGCTTCGAAGGCACCTCTGCTCTGATGAGAAGGGACAGACGGATCTGAAGAAACCGTCGATACCCCCAGCACTGGGACAGTGGGCTCCGAACCAGAGGTAGGAGCCGAGCTCACCCAAGCAGAAGCCCTGAGAAGCAAAGTTGCAACCAAGTCAGTCCGACTATCCTCCCCGGAACCGACTGGAGAGCATCTGCTCCTAGACTCCAAGATCGATGCTGAGGACGTCAGAGTAAACGGGACCGAAGAGACAGGAACAGGCATCGGCTCCAAAGGCTCAAGGATCATCAAGTCCTACTCCTCCAGCTCCGAAAGACCGGTATGGCTCAGAGGAGTAAAAGTAGTAGATGGTAAAACAGTCTTCGGTTCCAAAACCGTTTGGGTAGGAGACTATAAAAATTTAGCAAACACCGGTGCCTGTAACAACTTCTGCACCACACGATCCACATCCAAATTGGAAAGGCTTATCGAAGACCGAGATGAGTGGATGGACGGAGGTACAGATTGCAGGAGTGGTGATTTAGGCAGTTCAGATACTGGTTCCAGGACCAGGGACTGGCTCTGAAAAGACAAGAAGCTCAGCTCCTAGGGCTGTGGAGTCAACGTTTTTTTTACTTCCGAAGAAGTAGAAGCCTTGGAAGACTTTGAAGATTTACTAGACCTGTCCTGGTCACTCAAAGCTTCCTGAAAAGATGGTTTGACTAGTCCTCTATCAATTAGCTTTCAATTTCTCTCCTGAAGGACCCTAGAAGAGAAGGAATGACAAACGGAGCAACTTTCCTGAAGGTGTAAGGCTCCCAAACAGTACATACAGTTATCATGGCTATCTGTTACAGACATTTTCTGTCCAAATTTTGGACATTTTTTGAAACCTGACTTAGGATGTTTATCCCTAACCTGGTCAGCCATAATGAACAGCACAGTATCAAGTGAAAAACTACTACAATATACTAAAGACACATCCAGAAACTATTTAAATAAGCCCTGACAAAAACTATGGGCTAAATATCCTGTGACACAGTGTCACTTTAAACACACACACACACTCGAACTATATATCTAAGCACTTCTAAATATCAAAAAGTTATGACAAAAATGTCAGTTATCAAAGGCACACAAGAACTATATAACTTCACTAACTACACTAATTATAAAGGCCTTTAGAAAAAAATGAAGGCCAAAAGCTATATTTAAATATGAAAAGGCACACCAAGGAATAGACATTAAAGAGATTTAAATGCTAAAGAAGCTAAAGCTAAGAAGCTTTTATAATAGAATTAACAAAGTTATACGAAAAAGTTTTTATAATAAAGTTTTACTGGCCCGAGCTATGCTGAGGAACCTCTGATCTATTGCAGTGGCAAACTAGATCTGAGGTAACTCCAGGTGCATCACGGGATAGATATTTGGCCTCGAGCTTTGTAGTAGGCCGACTCGGAGCTAAGAATCTGCTCCGAACCCATCTGTAAGAATGTACGGCGAGACGGAACAACTTCACATCTTCTACTTTATTGGACCTTCTAATGGTGCCCAAGCAGAGATCAGGGGCTGTGAGACCCTTCCACTAACTCCATAACAGGTACCTTCAACAGTTGTTCTCCTGGAAGCAAGATACATCAGGAGTTTCTCTCTCTGATATCTACAGGTGCTAGATTGAATCACTGACACTTAAGTAAGCCCACTAAGTACGATTGTCTCCTTTCAGTGATGATCTGCAATCACGGTCTGGCTAAGGAACTTGCCCAAGGTCACACTATAGGCAAATGAAGGC
Organism: Protopterus annectens; assembly: GCF_019279795.1. Classification (NCBI taxonomy): domain Eukaryota; kingdom Metazoa; phylum Chordata; order Ceratodontiformes; family Protopteridae; genus Protopterus; species Protopterus annectens. The sequence goes on from NC_056744.1 coordinate 597,509,596, forward strand.
TGAGGGAATTAAACTCCAAAACTACAACCGATGTCCTCTAGCAGTTTACAGCCTTAATTCTCCATGTTAAATTTGTATGTAATATCTGAAATCATGCTCCGCTCCCAGCTAGTAGTAATCTATGATATGAGTAAGCCGTATTAAAAACATGGGACTGAAATGCCGGCTTCAGAGGCTAGTTGTGTGACATCATGGTAAGCCATGGAATAGGGCATACATTAGGAACTAGACAGTACTGTACCATCCTAAAAACCGAGCTGCTGCAGTAGAAGTACACTTGTCTCCATACAAATACATAGCCAATGCACAAGAAATTATACGTCATCAAGTCTGGACAGAATTTGAGGAAAGAGTTTACAGCAATTCTCAAACTGGAGAACTAATTATTCAATTATGCAAGGATTATGAGGTTAAAGCATGAAGTTCTGACTTAATGAGTCAACAGGCAGCTTAGTGTGTGTTAGGTGGTGTAAATTACTTCAACTCTAACTAGGTATTAAAAATTGTGCTCAAAGAGAGTTTAAGAAAGGGACTTCCAAGATGACTGTACACTGATTGACAGCTTAATTTTTGAAAACAGAAAGTGAGAAATAAGGGCTAGTGATATTGCAAGGCTTGGGTAAAATTCAGTTACTGGCTAGCAAGTATACTGCCTGGATGCTACCCAAGAAGAAATTTGGAGAGAGAAAAATCAAATGTACTTCGAGATGACTAAAATAAATTAAATAGTGAAGGCATACAACTCAAATAAAAGGGTGAAAAAATAGAAGCCTTAACTAGCTATTCAATGAACTGATAAAACTGCAAAAACTAGAGGCTGAAATGAAGAAAAGGCTTGCTGAGTATTAAGCTTTTCAAGAGTTATTTTAAAAAAGGGAATTAAGACACAGCATGCAGAGAAAACAGAGATTTTCTGCTGTACCAGAAAAACTGGAATGAACACACTATACTAATTTTATGAAAGCTGGACTTGTGTTCCACTGCAGGATTTGTTAACTGAAAGAGCACACTGAGTGTAGGCTCCAAACCTGGCCATGAGAAAACAGCAGAGACCTACAGATTTTTTTTTTCTTTTTAATCTTTTCAGACAAGATCTATATTAGTAAAGATGCAATCACACCAGCAGAAAGAGTTTATCCTGAGAAAACTGTGTCAAAAGGGAAAAGTATTTAAAAGCAGTGTGTTTAAGTAAAAGTATTATTTGCTGCACACCAAGCAGAAGAAAAGCAAATTTATCCCAGCTCCTGGGGAATATCAAAAGGCAAGTGTGAGAGTCAAGCTGCTGTACCAGCTGTCATCAGAATATTTTTCCTGATGAATCAAAAACATTTTTGATGCAGAACAGGTTAAGGAGGAAATAAAATGTATCAAACAAAATGAGGCAGTAAACAGAAGGGGACTGCTTCTCATTCTTCTGACAACAAAGCTCATAGAGAGACTTGGCCAATGAAACCTTTCCCAATGCTTCAAAGGAAAATGATTGAGAAAGAAAAGCACAGGAGTTGACTACAGGCCTAGGAGTACCTTGGACTTGAACCAGAGTCTGGTATGGATATGATCAGAAAAAAATGACCAGCATCACAGATTTTAGTAAATAAATGAGAAACTATCAAAAATCAATGTGTGAAATATAGCTCTGCAAGAAAAGTAGGTGACACAGATGTTGACTTTGTTAAACGTATGGGTGGACTGTAAAGCAAATATCTTTATGGCATTAATGTTTAAAAGGGCATTAATGGAGAGAAAGAAGTAGCTGTAGCTAAAACAACTTATGTTTGTATTACTACTTTTATAAAATACCACATAATATAAACTGCATGTTGCATTGTAAAGCAGTCTGAATGGTGTGCAGTTAAGGGTATTTTAAATTTGGGTGGAGTCTTTTCAGTGATTCTTGTATGTATTAAAATATTTTAATTGTAAGAAATAAAGGTTTTAAAGTATAACAAAAGTAGAAAGCGTGGACAGAAGCAAATTCAAGTCAATATGCTTTGACCCTGGGCTGCTGGGGTAGGGGTGGGGTATAAGTGCACTGATTACCACTGTATGTTAAATTAAAACAATAATTTTTCTCTCTCTCTCTCTCTCTATTTTTTTTTTGTTTACAAGGTGGATGTCTAGATTAATGTCCTTCACTTAAGCCATAAATAAGTGTTTTTAAGGAAACAGGACTGAAAATAAGACAAAATGATGAAGGCCATGAATAATGCTAAGTTTTTTCATTTGCAAAGATGTTAGCTTTTTTAGCAAACCTTCGCAGTGGGAGATAAGTCTTCAGCCAAAGACAGCTGGCCAAGGGAATTCTGTACATTCTGTTGTGACTGAAATTTACAAAGATTCCTTCAGGCATCTGCAGACTTATCAGTTTTTCTTCTTTGCATTCCTGACTACTTTTACATGGAGATGAGTAGTCTACAGATGCAAGCAATTACTATTGAGAATTCTGAATATTCTTTGCTGATGGAAAGGCAAGCAGTTAAGTGAAAAATAAAGTTTGAAATTATGGGAAGTGAATAAGAAACAGTAGCCTCTCAATTGACCTTAATACTTCAAAGCATTTACTAGAACAGTGTACAAGTTAGGTTTATTTGAAGATAGCCAAGTGCACTTTTACTTAAGACTTATCAAGTTGACATTTTTTCTCAAAATATACAAGCTGTTTTTCACATCTTGGAGGGAAACAGAAATAAGAAAAGAACAGACAGTGACCAGCATAAATGGAAACACAGGCTGTAACATGCGCATTTAACATGGGTAACCGTAATTTCACATTAGGTAATGCCTGTAGATGCAGCTGTCAGTTTGGAACAATTGTTCCTATCTGAAGCATTAAACTTCATTTGTTGTGTTTGTTCTATGTTAATAGGAGATGGGGGTGTTCTGAAACTGTATTCAGTTTTTGTGAGGGTTTTCATCAGATCAAAAAGTGCTGAAAATATGACATGCGTTTAAATGAAGTTCAAAAGAAACAACTGTATAAAAGATCAGCATACCAAGCAGTGTGTGCATGTAAAAAAGTTGGAAATACACATTCAAAAAACTGTCATGAGTAATGGGGGACAACAGTTTTTATCATATTGCCTACTTTATCCATATTATCTTGGAATGTAAATGGCCTTACAGGTGTTGACAAAAAGGAAAGAGTATTGAATTATATTAAGAAATACAAAGTACAAATAGCAAAGCTTCAGGAGACACATTTGGAAAGAAATGAGAATGCGGATTTGACAAAGAAAGAATTTCAGGAAGGCACAGTGATGCAGATGCGCTTCACAGCAAGAGGTTACCAGTTTCATTCGTCTGAGGTGCCTTTTAGGCCGAGTTTGCATTCCCTGCCTGTGCTCATGTGGGTTTCTTCCATGTGTCTGGTTTCCTCTCACATTCCAAATGCATGCAGTAGGCAGATTAGATACACTAAATTAGCCATAGATATGTGCGTGCATGCAAGTGTGTTGTGTGGAAAAACTACAATGGCAGGGCTAGCCACCTTGCAGTGTAAAACTTGGCTCTAGATCAGTGTTTCCAAAACTGGGGTACATATGATAAACTCAAGGGGTTCGCAAGCTCAATTGCACCCAACTGGCTTTCGGGTATCATCCATGACCCGAACCTGTGGAGAAAGAAAAGTTGCGCCGGTCATCCACAATTTATTTAAAAAAAAAAACAAGAAAGAAACTTCCCTGTTTGCAGCTGAGCAGTGGCTAAGCAGCTGCTTGCCCTTAGTTTTTAGAGGAGGAGAAGGAACAACTTTCGAGTTTGCGGCTGATGCGGGTCAGCTGGTCACTTGCCCTGTGTTTTCTACCAGCAGTTAGAACTTGAAGGGAAATTTAAACAACTGTTTTGTTCCCTCCAAGTAAGACAGGTCCCGTATTTATGTTGGTCGCTGTATGGGTATGGGTCTGTTCTCTCCATTTTGCCAGCAAATACAAATTAGTGCAGAGCTGATGATCAATCTGGACGATCTTGTTGACAGAACTTGAAGGTATTTTTTTTTATCAAGGCTTTAATAAGAAGCAGTGCCCGAGTGTAGCTGTCAGCTGACCAGATATTCGCAGAGTGCGCCAGATTTTTGCCTTATTTGGTCTGTTTCGCATAAAATGGGGTTTCTCTGGCAAATCAGTGAGGACTAAAGAAAATAATGGTATACTTTTGAGCTTTAGATTTCATACATTTCAGAAAATTTGTATTAATTAAAAACTTGTTTTATCAACTTTAAGTTTATAAGAGCAATATTTAAAATGTAGCCTTAGCTTTGGCCCTTTGTTCCCCACATTATGACAGGGTTTGTCCATATTTTTTTTGCTGAAGAGGTTGAGAGGTATTGTGTGCGTGTGTGTAAGAAGCAGGTAGGTAGGTGTGTGTGTATGTATAAGAGGGAGGGAGGCAGGAAGGTGTATGGATGTAAGAGGGAGGAGGCAGGAGGTGTGTGTGTGTGTGTGTGTGTGTGTGTGTATGTGTGTGTAAGAGGGAGATAGGGGTGTATGTGTATGCATGTGTTTAATAGGGAGGCAGGTATGTGTGTGCGTGTGTAAGAGGGAGGACAGGCAGGTGTGTGTGCGTGTGTAAGAGGTGCGTGTAAGAGGTAGGCAGCATACCCTTCAGCTGGCCAGGTTTTTGAAGAATGTCCATATTTTTGCCTCATATTTTCAGTCTGTTTCTAATAAAATTGTGTTTTTCTGGAAAATCCCTGGCAAATCATTGATGACTGAAGTCAAAAAATAATGGCAGACATTTGAGCATCAGACTTCATAGCCTTCAGAAAATTTGTACCAATGCAAAACTTGTTTTATTAACTTTCTAAGTTTACAAGACCAAAAATTAAAATGTGTCCTTAGTTTTGGCTCTGTGTCTCCCCATTATGACAAGTGCATTTTTCAAGAAATTTAGTTTCAAGTGCATTTTCAAGGAATTGTGAGCTTCAATGGAAGAGAAGTTTACTACTGCTCATGCTAAGTCTGTTGACAATGTGCAACAGATTTGTTTAGCTAGTTAGCAAATAGTATCACTATTGTGGTGCAGCCTTCTAAAGTTGTGTTAGTAGCATAACAGGTAGCATACTTGGCATTTTAATGCAGAAGACTGTGGGTTCTACTCCATCATATTGATGGATTGTTGATACTGCTTTGCATTTTTAAGGGGTGGGTACTGAAGTCCTGAATACATCCTCTTTTGGATGAGATGCTTAGTAACTATGAACCTGTTTTCAGTTTGCCATCCATGCAATATTACCAGCTTACCATTTTTTAAGTAGGCAATTTATTCTTCAAGGGCAGCAGGCACTGAATTTGTAGATGAAGCACTGAAATAAAGTTGTTTGCTAGCAGCAACCTTTTCATTAGTTACAGATCTCTAAGGTGGAATTATTCAGATGACTTACTTCTGCAGAGATTGTGCATATTGACTGGTGTTGGTGGATTGTAATGACAGAAGTCTGAATTGCCCTTTATGGTTGAACTGTTCTTAATTGGGCGGCTTTGTCATTACTGGTTCATATGTTTTTTCACTGCTTACTAGAAAAATGTGCAGAACTATACATTTAAAACACGTACTACCAAGTGGTGCTGTATTATACCAGGGATATAATGTAATTATTGTGTATTAAAATTTAATTACACAATCAGGAAGATGAATCAAAAACTCTTGCATGCTCCTAAAAATGTTCGCAAGAGACCTATGCTTTGAAAACACCCCAAAGGTAAACTTAATCCGCCACTGGCCAGATGCATTTTCTTTGAATGTGGGTTTCAATGCTGTTTCAGTGAATGTGAGTTTCAAAGGCATAGAAGTTGTAATGTTAAGTCTGTTTTCATTAAGACTATATTGCTTTGTTTAGATTTAGCAAATGTCTGTTTAGCTTTAGCAAATGTCCATCGGTGTTTGTGCTATAAAATACGAAATGCAAGTTTTAAATTAACTCTAAACATCTGTAATAATTGTAGAAGTACAGCAGAAAACAGTATGCACACTGAGAATTTTGAACAATGTTTATGGCAACTGGGGAGAATTAGCCAATTAATGGGACACTGAAATGGCTATGTGGTGAGGCTTATTGGGGGTTGATCCAAATCTAACGTATGTGTACCTCCGCCGATAGAGGTCCGTCAAAATTGTTTCATTTATAAAAGGTGTCCTCCAGCTTGCAAAGTTTTGGAACCACTGCTCTAGATGATTGCCACTGTTGAAATGACACCCTGATCTCTTGTGCAAAATGGGAAAAGGTGTTGTAGATGGATGGATTCAGAGGAATATCACAGACAAAGGAAAAGGGGAGTAGCAATACTGATTGTTAGAAGGACTCCAATAGTGACAGAAGTGGAGGAAGACAATAATGGAACAAGGCTATTGGCAAGAGAGGAGGATTACACTGGCATACATTTATATTCCACCAAAAACTATTATGGAGTTAGCAAAATGTCAGAAGAAACAACCAGCTTTCTACAAGGAATAATTACACAGAGGTGAAGACTGGACCTTGACTGATTTGCAATACGGATATAAAAAAAATAGATTTCTGAATAAAGTTATGAAGAGTAATAAAGCAAAAACGAGACACTGGCACCTTCCCACCTTCCTGTTAAAAAGAGAAGAATTTAAGGAATGGGTAGTGAAAATTATTTGGAAGTTAATAAGGGAGATTCAAATTTCTTCAGAAGTGATATCAAGTGAGTGTAATAAAATGAAAATGGACTTTAAAAATATGGTAGAAATAAAAGAGAAATTGATATGGTTATGAAATAATAGGAATTATTTAGAGGGGTTGATAAAGGTTAGAGTACATGCAAAATAAAGGGGATTTCATAGAACAAGAGGAGGAGCAACCACAGAATGGTAAAGAGAAAATAAGAGAGTATTTGGATAATATGCATGAGTTTAAGAAGACTGTTATTAAGCAACTATTTCTGATAACTCCACAGCACAAAAACTTTCAGGACAATGACTTGGGAAAATGAAAGTAGAAAGGGCTGTTACCAAACTCAGGAAGCCTACAATAAGAAAAATAACCAGAAATTCTATAGATGTATTTAGAGATATTTGGAAAGTTTATGAAAATTTAAAGAAAGCAGAGAAATGTGAACACTAAGAGAGTGCAAAACAAAATATTTGTGGAAGACTTAATCATGAGAAGGTTACAGGTAGATAAGGCTTAACAACAGTTAAGATAGGAGAAAATTAGATGAAACAGTGATGTATAAATCAATCTGCAGGGAAGCCTCCAAGAACGGACAGCATTCCTGTGGAGTGCTGGAGGGAAGAAAGTGATAAAGATCAGAAAGATTTGATTTAATAGTATTTTAAAAGGAGGGGAACCACTACCATTTTGAAAGAAAACTGTAGCAGCTGTATTGACACAAAACCAAAGCAAAGCATCAGGTAATGTCGCTGGATTCCACAAACCAGAATACACTTGTAATAAAAGAAGAAATACAGCTGTTGGTCTGATAAAGCATTTTTGTTTTTAATGCATAAGTGCTACCCTTCATTAAACTGTTGTTTGCTTATTACTACCTGTTGGTATGTGGTGCTTTAAACAACTTCTGCTGTGTGAGTCGCTGTATTTCTTCTTTTATTACAAGTGTAGTAGCTGTATTACCCAAATAGAGTAAAGCCCCATCAAATCCAGCTTCACGTAGACCTACTCAATTTTAAACCATGACTATAAAATGTTTATGTCTATACTAGCTAAAAGAATAGCAAAAGTGCTGCCAAAGCTGACAGATATTGATTTTGTGGAAGGCAGACAAACATCTGACAGCATTAAACAAATATTTGATGATCCAGAGGGAAGCAGAATATGAGAAAACGCTGTTATTGGCAGGTCTTAACACAAGGAGAGCATTTGACAGAGTAAGCTTGGACTTGAAAATAAAGGCTACATCCATAAATTACGTACCCACATATCTATTGTTTTAACAATACACATTTATTCAGACACAAAAGATGATGTATTTAGGAGTTTGGATTAAAAAGGTTTCTGTTAAAGTAGGCTAAGGGCAAATGGGAAGAGACTAAAAGATAATACAAAAACTGAGAAGCTTGAAGCTCTTGTAGATAGATAAGGATTACAAGATACAAGTAGCAAAAATGTTTTTAGTCTCTTTAGTTTTATATACAGGCCATGCATATTTTATCAACCCCTGGAGAAGCTGTGGACAATAATTAATACAGAGTTGTTATAGCACGGGTAACCTTAATTTAAGGTTAGATAATGTCTAAGTGCAGCTGTCAATGTGTAGCAATTGTTCCCTTCTGGAGGGTTAAACCTCATGTTTTGAAGATGTACATAGTTGTGTGTGTTTGTTCCAAGTTAATAGGGGATAGGGGTGTTTTGTATTTGTTTTTTTTTTTTTTTTTGAGAGCTTTCATTGAAACAAAAAGTCTTGAAAAATTGTGATACAGGTTCAAGTGCATATGAGAAGAAACTGCTGTACAATCAGCCAGCCAAACATTATATATGCATGTAACACAAAAGCTGGAAATACACATTAAAACAAATGGCTATGCACAACAGGTGTGACCTATAGCTTTTTATCGTGATGGCTATGCTGCCCATATTATCCTGGAATGAGAACGGCTTTACAAGTATAAATCAAAAGAGAAGAGTACGGAAGTCTATTGACAAAGGCAGACTGCAAATCGCAATGCTGAAAAGAAATAAGCATGTGAAGTTGAGAAAGAGTTCAGAATGGATATTCAGCAGAATATCAGGGACAGAGGAAAAAGAGAGCAATCATACTAATTGCTAGAGGAGCTAAAATAGTGATACATGAGGGAGAAAAAAAAAAAACAAAAGTGGTAGATTTGTGGTAGTAAGTGGCTATTGGCAAGGGAACAGGATTACAATGGCATGCATTTATATGCCCCTGAAAACTGCTATTACGGAGCTTAAGAAATTTTTGGGAGAAATAATCAGCTTTCAGCAGGGAACATTATTTATTGGTTTGGAATGGAATTTGATTTGCAATAATTAGGATGTAGCAAGGGGACCTAGAAAAGACAATACAACAGAACAGGATAGTTGTCTGAATGTTGTGGATGAGGGTAAGGCAGTCCACACAGCCTATCTGGACCTCGCCAAGTCCTTTGACACCATCCCCCACTCTGGAATCATAAATAAATTTACTAAGCTGGGCATTAATCCCTACGTCACTCAATGGGTTGCTAACTTGCTTACTGACATAGCCCACACTGTAAAAGTAGCCGACTCCAAATCCAGCTCCAGACAAGTGACAAGTGGAGTACCTCAGGGTTTAGTCCTCGGCCTGCTCTTGTTTGGCATCTATGTCTCAGAGGTACAGGCCAACACTAAGGGACTCCAGCCAACATAGTTCGCAGATAACTGCAAACTGGGAGCCATTACTGAATCCCCAAATGATGTAGATACTCTCCAAAAGGCCTTACAGAAACAGATGCTTGGTGCCAGAGCCATGGACTCAAGCTCAATGCCAAGAAATGTATAGTTATCTCCTTTGGGTAAAAAACATGTACCCGTAAATTACCTCATAGGTGGCAGTACACTAAACACCAAAAGTGTGATGAGACTTAGGGACACAGGTGGACAGTGGTCTCACCTTCAATAACCACATCGCTACAACAGACAGAAAATCCTTCTATGTGGCACACCTCATCACTAAGGGCTTTTCATCCAGAAAAAAGGAAGTCATTGTCCCACTGTACTCATCCTCCCTCATTAGACCTATTATAGAATACAATGCCCCATTTGGTATGTACCTCTCAAGACATTTGCAACAACTGCAAAGGCCACAGAAATACCTCACTAAAAGAATCACAGGCCTAAAGCAGATGCCCTATGCTGACTGCCTTAAAAGACTCCAGCTATACTCTGTTGCATATCTTCTACTCAGAGGCGATCTCTGCTTAACAAACAAGGCCATGTCAAACCCAGAGCTGTTGGATATGCTACACTTAAAGAAATCCAAATTCTTCAGAGCCACACGCTCCAGGGATCTAAACCTTGTCATCACAATAAACAAAACATGCTGGAGGGATAGGTTCCTGACCCACAGACTCCCCAGTCTCTGGAATAGACTGCCCCAAATTCACCCCGGGGATCATGTCAGTTGCCCTGCTAGACAGGGGTACAGGGAAGTAAACAGTGTGGAAAGAAATAGCCAGGGAATTGTTATGGCTAGGCTTGTATAGGCCTTAGGGCCGATAGCCTAGTACCAATCTATGAAGAAATTTATAAAGTATTTGTTATAGAAGATGTGAATTCAGTAGTAAGAACTAGGACAGAATTTATATATTCCACAAGGTACGATAACTGGGCTTGACTAGAAATTATATTTCACAGGAACATGTGCATTGCATTGAAAGCTATGACACACATCCAATAACTATTTCTGATTATGCACCAATAAAAGCTAAGATAAAGCAGGGTAATGAACTAAAAATAAGACAATGGCGCTTCCCCACCTACATGTTAGAAAGGGAGGAATCTGACGAATGATTAGTGGAACTTATTCAAGAGTTATTCGGAAAGATAGAAATATCTTCAGAAGTTATAGCTACTAATTGGGATTAAAGAAGTGAAGTTTAAAAATAGGGTCAAAACAAAAGAGAAAGGCATGGTTAAGAAGAAACAGAAATTAATTAGGGGGGGCTGACAAAGATTAAAGTTTTGGAGAATAAGGGGAATTTCACAGAACAAATTGAGGAACAAACGCAGAGTACTGAAGTGAAAATAAGGGATTGTCTAGATAATGTGCATGAGTTTAGAAAGACTGCAGTTAAGCAACTATTTTTTGAAAGCTCCAGAGCACAAAATGTTTAGCACAACAACTTAGGCAACAGAACACTGAAAGGATTGTCACCAAACTCTGGGAACATATAACTAGAAAAATAGCAATAGATCCTGTACAGGTTTTAGAAATATTATTGAAATTTTATGAACATTTGTATAAAGCAAAGAAATGTGGGGGGAAAAAAAAAAAAGAGTACAAATGCAAATATTGATGGAAGACTTAATTATGGCAAGGTTAGAGGCAAACAAAGCTTAACTTTTAGTTATGTACTTACCATAACTTCGGATGTATGGGATCCATCTCGCCTACATTCATGACAGATGGGCTCGGAGCCGATCCATCGGCTCCGACTCGGCAACTAATACACTAGCACGAAGTCTCTCATTGGCTGGGCTACTCCCTATCCCAGGATGCACTACACCTGCTTCCCCAGATCTTGTTTGTTCGCTTTCATACATACAAACACAGAAAAACTAGTAGTCACTATAACCAACTAAAGTTCTTCAAGAAAGAACGCCAAGAAAAGAGGGACTACAGCTCCTCTAAATCCAAATGGAAGGGGGAAGGAGGGTGGGTACTTATGAATGTAGGCGAGATGGATCCCATACATCCGAAGTTATGGTAAGTACATAACTAAAAGATGTAATGGGATCCTATCTCGCCTACATTCATGACAGATGGGACAGCGTCCCTAGCACCTACATCCCGGGTGGCTCATTGGAAAACACTCCTGAGAACTGTGGAACCAAAGGAAGCTCTGCCTCGAGAAACCACATCCAATTTGTAATGAGAAATGAAAGTGTGCGGAGAAGTCCAGGTTGCTGCAGCACAAATATCATCTATTGATAACTTGGAGTGAAAAGCTACGGAAGTAGCCATTGCCCTGGTAGAATGAGCCTTGACTGGAAAGGGGAGGTCTTTGTTAGCTTGTGAATAAATAAAAATGATACAATCTTTAATCCATTTAGATATGGAGGTTTTTGTTACTGGTTGACCCAATTTGTTCGCTGCAAAGGAAACGAACAACTGATTAGATTTCCGCGTTTGAGCGGTTCTATTCAAATAAAAACGCAGTTGTCTATGTACGTCCAATTGATGCAAAGTATATTCTGCGTTATTAGAGAATTCTGGGAAAAAGTCAGGCTGTTCTATAGTTTGTTGCATACAGAAAGAGGAGGCCACTTTTGGTATAAATGCAGGGTTTAATTTCAATGAAACTCTATGCTTGTGAAAAATCAAATAGGGAGGATCAGAACAAAGACCTTGAAGTTCTGAAACTCGCCTGGCAGACGTTATGGCTACTAAAAAGGCCGTTTTCCAAGACAGAAACTTTAGATCACAAGTAGCAGCTGGTTCGAAAGGACGGCAGTTAGGGCAGCAAGAACCATATTCAAATCCCACGGAGGACAGGATGAGATAAAGGAGGCCTCAGGAGCCAAGCCCCTTTAAGGAAAGCCTTACAAAGTTTGTGAGACATCAATGAAGGTTCAAATGAAGCATGAAAATTAGAAATGGCCGCTAGCTGAACCTTAATGGTAGAAACTGAAGAGCCCGACTGAAAAGGGAGGCCAGAAAATTCAGAACCTCCGATACTGGTGCAGTGAGAGGATCTATACCCGTTCTTGAGCCCAGAAAGCAAACCTTTTCCATTTACTGGAATAAAGTTTGATGGTGGAAGGTTTATGAGAAGAAGACAGTATGTGGACCACGTCCGGGGAAAGAGCATTGTCTCGGACTAAGGATGGAAGTGGAGTAACCAAGCTGCCAACTTCAGGGACCTGAGAGACGGATGAAGCCGTCCTGACTGATGAGTCAACAGGTCTGGCACCGGATCCAGAAACCATGGACCTTCTATCGCATGCCTCTGTAGGAAAGGAAACCAAACTTGACGAGGCCAGTGCGGGGCAATCAAAATCATCTCGTTCTCCATGTAAATGGCCTTCTGTATTACCCTCGGTAAGAGGGGGAACGGAGGGAAGGCATAGAGGAGACCGGGGGGACAAATGTGAGTCAGAGCGTCCCTGGGAGTCTGTCCCTGAGAAGGGAACAGTGTGAAGAACTCTCTGCATTTCGCATTGTGAGGGCTGGCAAACAGGTCGCAGCAAGGATGACCCCATCTGTCGAAGATTTTCGCAGCTATACCCTGGTTGAGAGACCATTCGTGGGGTAAGAGAATGGTCCTGCTTAATCTGTCCATAATCACATTGGACTTCCCCGGTATGTGCGTTGCCATTAGAAAGCGGTTGGTAGCTACCGCCCAGTGCCAAAGTCTCATGGCTTCTCTGCATAGTGGGTAAGACCTGGTTCCACCTTGCTTGTTTATGTACCATACCACCGACATGTTGTCGGATAGGATAGCAATCGGGCCCTGTGGCAGAGCGTGATGGAGAGCTTGGAGTACCAATAGTACCGCTCTCATTTCCAGGACATTGATATGCAAATGCGTTTCCTGGATCTGCCATGTGCCTTGGGCCGACCTGTCCAGGTAATGACCCCCCCACCCTACCTGGGAGGCGTCCGTAGTCACAGTGGCAACGGGACATTGTGGTATAAAGGGTCGCCCCTGGTCGAGATTTGATTGGAGAAGCCAGCAATGCAGATCTCGACGGCAACTTTCCGTGATTATGATTAAGTGGTTCAAGGGAAGTTCCTGATAAGACCATTGAACCGACAGTAGCCATTGTAAAATTCGCATATGAAGCCTGGCCAAGGGAACCAAAAGTATGGTCGACGCCATCGAGCCCAACAGTTGTAGGATCCGATGGGCGGGGCTCTTTGTAGGGGAGACAGGATTTGACTTGTTCTTGTAACACCTGAATTCTTGCTGCCGGTAAAAGGCGCATTCTTTTGTGTCTAAGTCTGCGCCTATGAAAGTAATACGCTGAGATGGCTGTAGTACAGATTTTTGCAAATTGAACGTGCTCCCCAAGAAACGGCCCAAGGTGAACGTGGCTCTGAGCGCTTGGAGTAGTAGATGCTCGGAGGTGGCAGTAAGGAGCCAGTCGTCTAGATAAGGAAACACCTGGAATCCCTGACTTCTCAGGTGAGCAGTTACCACTGCCAGACACTCGGTGAACACCCTGGGGGCTGTGGTGAGACCAAAGGGCAGTGCTCGGAATTGAAAATGACTGACTCCGAGGCGGAAGCGTAAATGTCTCCTGGACTCTTGAGCTATGGGAATGTGATAGTAAGCGTCCTGGAGATCTATGGAGCACATCCATGCATCTTTTTCCAGCAAAGGAAGAATAGATTGAAGAGTGACCATTTGGAATTTGGACTTCTTTACGAAACGATTCAATGAACTGAGGTCCAAAATGGGCCTGAAGTCCCCTGTCTTTTGGTACCAAATATAATTTTGAGTAAGTTCCTGATCCGATCTGGTCGATGGGGACAGGCTGGATGGCTCTTTTTTCTAGCAGCTTTGAAACCTCTAATGCTGCTTGATCCCGCTGACTGGGTGGTACGTCCGGGATTTCCCTTAAAGAAAGGGGGGGTTTGTTGAAGGGGATGATATAACCTCCGGTAATAATGCGAAGCACCCACTGATCGCTTGTTATGGATTCCCAAGCTTGTGGGTGCGCCGCAAAGCGACCCGATTGGCTCGGAGTTGCACAGTCGGGCAACAACTCAGGAACGCTGGTTGTATGAAGAACCACGAAAGGAATCGCGGTCTCCAGAGTTACGGGGGCCTCTGCCACCTCTGGGGCGGCGTCTTCCAAAATCCCCGCCCCTGGAGGGAATCACTGGGTGGAGTAGGGAAAGACTTCTGAGATTTTTTTTAAACCACATTTTCCCTCCTCTCCCAGCCTTGGGGTAAGGCCTAGAAGGAGCGGAAAAACGGGCCCCAACAGCAGTCAAAGTCTTGCCCTCCTGCTCGCACCTAGTTAGTGTGTCCTTCACCTTGGGTCCAAACAAAGATGACCCATCAAAGGCGTCGGCGAAGGAAGACTTGAAAGCCTCCGTGAACGAACACAAGCGTAACCAGGCTTGTCTCCTGAGGGCAACGCCTGTTCCTGCTGCTCTACTCGCCCCTTCGGCCGCATATGAGATGAGCCTCATGGACGAGTTAACAATAGAAAAGAGGGTAGTCATCTGTGCGCCAACAGTCGGGGCCAGCGCCTCAGGTAGATTACCGACAAGAGAGTCATTTAGCTCTTTGAGAAGATCCCTTTGGAGCCTCGTAAAATGACATAAATAGTTCAGCGACCGTGAAGGTAAAGGCCGCTGAGGACAGGGTGCTTCCGTACCTATCCATACTCCTGGAATCCTTATTAGGAGGATGAATAGACGTCGAAGCCTCTGCCACGTCCTGCTGTGTGGCAGAAGCCACCACCAAAGCATCTACAGGCACACCCTTTGTGAGAAACTCCTTCTGGGGGGGGGCTGACAAATTTATTGGGCCTCGCAGGCACCGGTTCCACAGAATCAGGGTGTTCCCACACCCTTCGAGAAACCAAATCAAGAAGTTCATCGAAGGGCGGAGACACCCAGGAGGCGGAAGGCTGGGCCCCAAAGGCCTTGAGGAAGACTGACTCCTCAGCTGAAGGGGTTTTGGCTTGCCAGTCACCTCTCTGTCTCAGAATCTCCAAGATATCTGAGAAGGAGATATCATCCGAAGATGATTTGGGGGACCCTTCTGCGTCATCGAGGTCAGTATCCGATGTAATAGACTCATCTTGGGAGTCTACGTGTTTCCTCTTACACAATTTCTTCCGTGGGGGTTCGTCCGAAGCAGTTTGGACGGACCACCGAAAGGGAACCCCGATGGGGTACCCTCAGGCCCTGGGGCCCGCTGCGGGGCTGCAACACAACAGAGGCACCAGTCTCCAAATCTAGGGACGGTGACGTAGAATCTTGTTGAACCGGCAAAGGCATGGCCAGCGCGCTCCTCATGGCCTCAAAGGCCGGACCTCCAGAATCCAAGGAGGTCACTGGTCTAGAGGCCACGATGGCACTGGGAATTCCAGCAGCCGATGCTCCGAGAGGAAGACTAGGCACCGAAGCACCCAATCCCAAAGTATTCCCCTCGGGCCCGGCTGAAGAGGTCGCAGTACCAAACCCTGAACCGGAGGACAGGGTAGGAAGCACAGTCGGAGTCGAGAAGCTTGTAAGGGGTCTCTGCTCCGACCGTATGGCTCCACATTGCTCCACCACCACCAGCTCCAACGGCTCCGAAGAGGTTGGAGGAGGAATCAAATGTGTTGGATGGGGGATCGGCTCCGAAGCAAACTGTGCCGGAGCCGAGACCATTTTAGTAAACACTGGAGATTGGAATAGCCTCTGTAAAACCCTATCCAGGTCCAAATCTGACAGTCTCGAGGATTTAGAGGAGGTAGACACTCGAGAAGACTTTCCTCTCGGCTCCGAGAGAAGGACTGGCTCAAACGGCTCCAATTCTATCAGCGCCGACTCCACCACAGCATGGACCACCATCGGCACGAAGGAGCCTTCTTCGAGCCGAGGGGAAGAGTCTGAGCTGCACACTTCTACTGGCTCGAAGCCATTGGAACCGATGGAGGTGATTCACCTCTCGATACTCCAACTTGCGGCTCCGAAGGCAATGGAGCCGAAGTGGGAGGTATCGAGGCAGACTCTTCGACCCTCGGCCCCGAAGTCAGTGGAGCCGAGGAAGAAGAGGTCAATTTTGTCTTTTTAGAAGTCGGGTCCGGCGGGCTTGTCGGGGCCGGCGATCTTTTCTTTTTGGAAGCAACAGGAGGATTTAAGGCTTCCTCAAAAGAAGGTTTGATAAGCCCTTTCAATATCAACTTATTCTTGCTTTCTTGAAGAACTCTAGCAGAGAAAGCATGACATACACTACAAGTCTCTTGCAGATGTTTCGGCCCCAAACAATAGACACAGACTGAATGGCTGTCTGTGATGGACATTTTATAACTGCACCGAGTGCATTTTTTAAAACCTGACTTCTGTTCCTTAGACATAGTACAGGCCCTTCAAGAAGTATGACTTTACCACAATAAGTAAGCACTATCACAGAATTGCGCCAACTGAAAGCAGACACACTGGCGAGAACTAGGAAAAAGTTTACCTCACAAACAAACAGACAAAACAAGTCCACGCCCAAAGCCCTCTAATTTAAAGCGGGCTTGGCCCAAAACAATTAACCACAAAAGTAATTAAGGCTAAATAGCACACAAGGGTAGGGCAAAGGCCCTCTAACTTAAACGGGCCTTGCCCGACTGAAAAAAATTAAGTACCAGAAGACACTCAAGCACTCAAAATTAACAAATAGTAAGGAATAATAAGGAATAGCTGTTAAAACAGCTGTTTGGTCAATATATGACAAAAAACCCCAAGGTCAAAGACCAATAAAGGTAAAAAGAACCACTTAGCTCCAGCCAAGTCGAGACCACGTCCAGCTTGTAAAGCGGCAAACGAGATCTGGGGAAGCAGGTGTAGTGCATCCTGGGATAGGGAGTAGCCCAGCCAATGAGAGACTTCGTGCTAGTGTATTAGTTGCCGAGTCGGAGCCGATGGATCGGCTCCGAGACCATCTGTCATGAATGTAGGCGAGATAGGATCCCATTACATCTAACAGTTAAGACAGGAGATAATGAGATAAAAACAATGATGTATAATAAATCTTCAGGAAAGTAGCCAAGAACTGATGGCATTCCTGTGGAAGTTTGTACATTAGGAGGGAAGAAAGTGATAAAAGATATGTAAAATTTTGTTAAACAATATTTTAAAAGGATTGGAAGCACCAACATCTTGGAATAAAGCTGTGTTACTTAAAAATGGCAAAGGCTCTTTACACAGAGCTTTATATAGACCCATTTCAATTAACCACATTTATAAAGCATTTATATTTATACTAGCTAAAAGAATGGCAAAGGTGTTTCCAAAGTTGACAGATAGGAATCAGTATGGTTTTGTGAAGGGGAGGCAAACATATGACAACATCAATAGAACAAAAACAACCCATATGGAAGCAGAATGAAGATAACAGAAATTACTGACAAACTCAATACTATTTATGGACATGGATAGTAGGATACAAGCAGTGAAGATGTTTTGGAATCTTTAGGGTTGTATACAATCAAGCACACTTTAATCAACCCAAGGAGAAGTTGTGGACAATAAATAATAAAGAACTGAAAGAATTTATCTGGGAGGGAAAGAGGTTAAGAGTTACATGGGATACGTTTATCCTTCCAACAGACCAAGGTGGTTGAAGTTTACCTGACTAGAAGTGATATTTTAGAGCTAAGGCTCATATACATAACAGAAGCAGAAGGTTATAATTCAAAGTGGAAAGGATGATGATGAAGCAAGGGAGGGGAGTTCATCAGAGAGTAGGATTTTTGATGCAGATCCTTAAGAATAACAGCAGCCATACAGAATGTTATACTCATAAAGAAGAAAGTAAACTAAAAAG
>NC_056744.1:597528254-597600754 GCF_019279795.1 Protopterus annectens
GGGATGCTGAAAAAGCGGGGAGGTTCAAGAAATAAGGAGAGAATGGGATTTTGGCTACGGACCGTTAAGGACAACAACCACCACCATACAGATTATTACAATCATAAAGTTGCAGAAAGTATTCTAAGAACTAATCTAACACAGGGATAGAGAAAGGAAATTTTGCCAAGAGAGTACATAAATAGGCAAGAGGAGGGCTGGAATTTACAGGAGAAAACTGGAAAAAGAATCGCAGTTTGAGAAGCAAATAAATAGATGATCAAGAAGCATAGCTAGAGCAGGGCGAAAGGGCCAATTGTCCCAGGCAAAAAGGGTTGAGTGGTACACTTAGTGGATCCCAACTGCTGTTTATTGCAAAAATGGTACTGCATTTGCAGTCAAACCTGAGCACTAAGGACCTCCCTATGTAGTCTTGTCTAGTTTGCTACAGTTTTGCCCAGCGCAGAATATAAAGTATAGCAAGCAATTTGCTACAATTTAAACGTGGACAAAAAAAAACAAACATAGCATTTACTTATTTTGAACAAAACCTCAGAAATCTGAGCGCTGTAGTGCTCCATATGGGGTATAAAACATAGCTATAAACAAGCAGTTTGCTACAATTTAAAAGGAAAAGTTTTTTTTTTTTTTAATTAACTAAAATATGAGGAAGGAGGGGGGACAGGGTGCAGAAATGGGACCTGATGGGCTCCTGGGACAGGAAGGAGGGGGGCTGTATCTGGATGCCTGATTGGTGTGCCAGTAGGAGGGCAGGACTTTTTTTTTTTTTTCCACTCGGAGAGCAGGGTGTGTGTGTGTGTGTGTGTGTGTGTGTAGCGTGGATAGGGAAATGTACTGCAATTGGCTTCCTGCAGTTTTATATGCAGAAGTCTTTTTTTTCTTTTCTTTGCTCTTCATTGAAGAGCTGCGGGGGTATGGCATAACTTCATGCGACTGGCAAAGGGTGTTAGTTGAACCAGCTATAGACAGAAAGGTTAAGAAGTTAGGACTGCAGGTTAAAGACTACCTTCCCTCCCAGGGATTGATATCAAATGTACAGGTAAAGAGAATGGGACAGGAGAGACCCAACTGAAAGACCTGCTCTGGTAGAAAGAATTTTTAAACAAATCTAGAACAGAATATTCTGTTAAAAAAGGATAATTAGTACGGCATATAAAATATTGCACAGATAACTATATGAATCAATCAGATGAGCTTAGAAGTGAAAGGGAAGAGAGACTAGAACATTAATTTACAAGAGAACAATGTCAGGACGTGTATGGCTCCCAAGTTTGCAACAAAATCCAGAATGTTTAGAATTTCTGCTTGGAAGAGTTTGCATAGCTATTTTTATACCCCAAGAGGACATCTATCCACAGGTATACAAGAAATGGTGGAGTTGTGATGGGGAAGAAAGAGACAACTGGGAATATGCTTTTTTTGAGTGCAGTGAGTTGCAGACTTCAAATATTTCTGTACAGAGCACTCTGTCAGAAATATTGGGGGGAGCAAATGGCTACAAGTAAGGAAAGGATTCTTTTTAGCAGGGATACAGGATCTGAAATGCCTAGACGTAGTAAGATGTTGTTAAATTTAATTCTGTTGGCTGGCAAAAAAAAAAAAAGCAATTACTACAAAATGGAAATCGAAGTCTACACCGACTGCATTTGAAATAATGAATATTGTAAAAGAGATAAAAGAACTGGAGAAGGGATCATTAGAAAATGGAAGGAGCAAATTACATAATGAAATTTGTAAAAATACATGCAGAATAATGTTCAGAATGTAAAGGAGTGAGGTTTAAGGAAAGGCAGGAACTGTGCAATTTATGTAATGCTGGACTAAGGACAGTGACACAGAAAGAAAACATATGTTATGTATAATGTATCCAAACGCAGAAATGTTAATATGGTTTGTTTTCTCTTCTGTTAATACATGTGTGCTTATGTCTTAAGTGATAATTTACTAAAGGTGTTAAAAAAAAGAGTTCAGCAAATAGAATTAAACTTAGTGGATGGCATATAAAGGGATGGATGGTTATGGCTGGGGGAAGAAAGCAACAGTTCAAGTAAGGGACTCCTTTAGTAGGAAGGGTCTTCAGCAGACCTTTACAGAGTCCTCCAACTGGAAATAAGTCTTACAAAAATAAATCCTCACAATCCTAAGAAAGTAAACAAGAAAGCATTTTAAGGTTTGGTAACCCAGGTTCTACACAAAAAGTAAACTTATCTGAGAGAAACTAGCCCTTCAGAGGAATATGTTCTAGTTATAGTATGTTCTAGTTATAGTAAGGTTTACAGCTATTATAGAAAATGAACTTAAAGGAAGAAATAGCATCTCTCTGAACACCACAGGTGACAAAAATACTGAAGACTAGTAAGACTCTAAAGTACATAACTCAAAGTTTCACTAGCAGATGATTTCTCTTCCCTCACTGACACACTACCATGCATTGCTGTTTTATTAGACCTTCTGTGTCATAAGTTAAACAAGAAAGAAAACCTAAACACAATAACTATAATCACATTCTTTTGCTGACATGACCAATAAGCATGCTTTCTAACAACCTGCCAAGAACGATAAGGAGCCCCATCTTACACAATGCAGAAGGAGCCTGGTGAAATAGGGTGCACATTTGTAAGTACAGGTGTTGTCTGTGCTTGCTTTATAATCTCTGACAGGTTAAATGTATTTATTTATTTAACATTTGTTTACCAGGAAAGTCCAACTTGGAACAAAGCCAATTTTCAGCAGAGGCCAGGGGAGAAATGTTCCAAATTAATGTCTTTGAAACGTGGGAGGAAACCGGAGCACCCAGAGGAAACCCACACGAACACAGGGAGGACATGCAGACCATGCACAGAAGGCCCTCCAGCAGAGAATTTATTTATTTATTTATTTATTCCAGTTTGATAACCGGGGAGGTCCACTGGGCTGTGGGGCCCATTTTCAGTGGAGGCCCGGGGAGAAAAGCTCCGCAAAACAAAGTTTTTAACATAAACAATTTACAAAGATAGCTTAGATTACTGACATTGAATTTTGTCATCAAGAAAGAAATAAAACATTCAGTACAATTGAATTCAGTTCATAAGGCAAATAAGAGAATAACAGAATAGCTAGATTTTACATTTAGTTAAGATTACGAATTTGAAATTGAAAGTGAGGTTAGTAAGTAAGATGGTTAGCCAGGAGAGAAAGAGGAGGAGAGTTTGAGAGGAATGGGTGGAAGGGTACAGTTGCATTTCCAATTTAGGTAGGGGTAGGAATGAAGTTGAGATTTGAAGTTATTAAGGTTGTTATAGGTTCTCGGGTAGGAGGGTAGAGCATTCCATTTTTTTGCTAGAGTAAAGGTTAATAAGAGCTGCCAGACGGGCGTTTGGGTTTTTGAATAGAGATCAGGTTTTGGTGAGAAGATCTAAGGGGTCTGGGGGGGGTATGGTTGTAAAATATTGGATAGTGCAGGGCAGTTAGATAGTTGGCACAATAATTTGTGGACTATGGTTAATTGGTGAAAGTCTAGTAGGTTAGGGAGTTCCAGCCAATTTATAGTGTGAAGGGAAGTGCAATGGTGAGAGGAGGATTTTGCACTGGTGGCAAATTTTGAGATTTTGTTGTAGCATACCTCCAGTTTGGAAGTAAGTGTGGAAGATAAGTTAGTGAGCAGAGGAGTACCATACATTAGAGTGGGAAGGAGATAGGTGGCGGCAACAGTTAGTCTGGAGGAAGGAGAGAGGAAGTGGTTATTTCTATAAAATAGGCCCAGTTTTATGTGAGTTTTTTTGATGTTTTGTTGGATATGAGAGTTAAATTTTAGCTGATTGTCAATTGTGACACCAAGAAGTTTGGCTGATGAAACGATCTCAATAGGGGAATTGTTAAGGCTGGTGATTTGGGGAGAGTTTTCATTAAGAGTGAAGGATTTAGAGGGGGAGAATAGAAGGATCTTAGTTTTATTGGCATTAAGAGAGAGAGGTGATTTTGGAGCATCCAGTTTTCAGTGGTTGAGAAGGCCTTTTGAGTCAGAGATTGGAGTTCTGCTAGGTTAGTGGCGCTGCAAATGAAAGTGGAATCCTCAGCTTATTGTACAATTTTGGTGTTAGGAATGGCTTTATGGAAGTCATTGATAAAGATATTGAATAGCAAAGGGCCAAGTATAGAGCCTTGGGGTACTCCGGTAGGAGTAGGAAGGAAAGTAGAGGTGGCTTGGCCCCATTTCACAGCTTGGGACCTATTTGAAAGATAGCTAGAGAACCATGGGAGGGTTTTTTGGGAAAGGTTAAGATTAGAGCGATGGTTTAGAAGATGGGTATGAGAGATGGTATCAAAAGCTTTGGATAAGTCCAGTAGGACAGAGGAAACCAAATTACCAGAGTCACGGGATGAGTTGACAGAATGTAAGAAGGAGAGAAGGGCGGAGTTAGTACTATGTCCTGGTTGGAAGCCGTGTTGGGTGGGGGAGAGAAGCTGGTATTTGGTCAGGAATGGTAAGAGCTGTAGATGGATGCATTTTTCAAGAATTTTGGAGATAGGGGAGAGGATGGCTATAGGGTGGAAATTGGAGACATTACAGTTCTTGCCACCCTTGTGCAAAAGAAGAATATATGCAGAGCGCCATAGTATGGGTACGTATGATTCAAGCAGTGATCTACTGATCAAGATGCTGATAGGTAGAGCGATAGCATCGGAGGCTATTTTTAAGAAAGCGGACAGAATACAGTCAGGGGCATTTGAGCAAGGCTTTAGTTTGAAAAGAAGTTTCTTTATTACCTTGGTGGAGATAGGTTTAAGTTCAAATTTAGGGTGGGGGGAGGGAGGGGAGGATTGGGCAGGGATGGGAGGATGGTTATTATTTGTGAAGGTTTTAGTAAGCTCATCAATAGAGGAGGTGAAGAAGGAATTAAATAGTGAGGCAATTTCTGAGTCAGATTTGCTGGTGTCAGGACAGGGGTTATGTTTTGTTCCTGGCCTAAGGAGGGAGTTAATAGAATTCCAGAAGTGTTTGGGTTTTTTTGCATGATTTTCCTGTAGTTTGATGTAGTAAGACTTTTTGTCTCTAATCACTTGTTTTTGGCTAGGTTTCTCAGCTGTTTATATTTTAGTAATGTTTCTGGTTGTTTGTGGCGGAGGTAGACTTTTCAGACAGGTTTTATCCCTTTGGAGCATAATGTTTTTTGTGTCTTTGGTGAGCCATGAAGTGAACTCTTTTAGTTCTTATTGGGGCAATGGAGTTAAGGACTGATAAGAATGATGTATTAAAGTATTCAACGGCTTTGTCTAAAGATAGGATTTTTAGGGGGTTCCAGTTAGTTTGTTTAAGGGAATCAGAGAAAGTAGTAGGGTTGAAGTTAGATAAGTTACGAGTGTGGATGTATTGGTGAGAGTGTGAGAAAGTAGGAGCAGCTCGAATAGTATAGGCAGGGAGGTGGTCTCCTAAGGAGTCTGGAAGGACTCCAGATTCTTTGATTTTGTTAGTATGAGATACTAAGATCTAGTCAAGTATGGAGCCAGGGGGGTTAGTTTTGTTAGGCCTGGTAATGGCGTTGGTAATTTGAGTGAAGGAGAATAGGTTGATAGATGAGGTGGGATTAGGGTTGTTCATTTTTCCCCAGTCGATATTTACATCTCCTAGGATGTAGGTTTCTAGCTTAATATTGGAGGAGGTCCAGGAGAGGATGTCCTCTAGGGTGTTGATGTTGTTACCTGGAGGAATGTATAGGGAGATGATGCAGATATTTTTGTGAGTGTTTAATTTTAGAAGGCCAATTACTAGTTCAGCATTGGAGAAACAAGGGATGAAGTTAGGGTATGGAGTAATGGATAAGTGGTTGGCGTAGATTAAAGCTACCCCGCCACCTCTTCTACTTGGGCGGTCGGATCGGAGAGAGTGAAATCCAGGGGGAAGAAATTCAGAGTCAGTTATATGAGGTTTTAGCCAGGTTTCAGAGACAGTTATTATGTCTGGTAGGTTATTGTTAAGCCAGGCATGGAAGAAGGTTAATTTGTTTAGTAGGCTTTGGGCGATGATGGTGAGGAATTTGAGGTTTTTATTTGGGGATTTGTTGTTTGGGTTGGGGTGGCTAGTTGGAGAGAAGTTGGGCCCGGATTGGGGTGGATATCACCGGCAAGGTTAAGGAGAGATGGGTGGAGAGTATGTTTATAAGGTTTGGATTTGGTAAAAGGAGTATGGAAGAGTTTAGGTGTAAGTTTGTAGACATTAGTAGAGTTTGGGAAAAGTTTTAATTTTAGGAGAAGGATAGGCTGGGAGGGAATTAAAGAGGGTGAGATATTGTGGAAGTGAGATGAGAGGATGTTGTGAGGATGAAAAGCGGAAGGGTGTAGTTGTGATTCAGTATAGGAGGTTACATGATAAATAGTAAGAAGAAGGAAAGTAATAAGAGGATAAGGAGTTTAGGTAGAGGGGAGGGCATGTTAGTTGGAGGCAGTTAAGATATATGGAGATGAGAGTAGAGTGATAGTAGCTAGGAGTGGGGAGTGGTAATGAGAGTCAGGTGTGTTGGGGGGAGAGGTGTGAGAGATTTGGAAGGATAGGCTGGGGGAGTGGGAGGGGTTAAATGGGAGTGGGAATAAAGGTAGGACCTCTGGGGGCGGGTGAGAATTGGGGGCAGGGTAGGGGAGCGGAGTGAGCCCACAAGGCGAACGGAGTGGGAAGAGCCAAAAAGGCAAGGAGACCAGGGAAAACAATCAATGATCTGAGACAGAAAAGGAGAGATGCAGCTGGGGAACAGGTATTGTGGTTACTAATAGAGCTTTTTAGCTTTTAGTGTGGGTTTTATGCTGTTTGGTTGCACTCTTTAAAAGAGAGAAACGTGCATGAGTGTTTGGAGGAAAATGTCACAGATACAGGTGGGGAAAAGCAAAAGTTACCTTAGGCAAAGTAAAATAAGAGGAGCAGGAAGAAAAGATAAATTGCTGGACCTTTTACAGGAGTATTATGCCACCTAGTGGAGAAAGAAATAGGTACACTCAAGAGAAGAGTTTCTAAGATTATTAAGAATATAATATTAAGTAGAGGCAGTGGGGGGATTACAGGAGCAGACTATAGGCCAGAGTTGTGGGGGCAGTTGCAAAGGCTTGCAGCGGGCTACTTTCCAGCACACCGAGGTAGAATGCTGCTCAAGTGTTAATATTCACAAGAGTAGTATATTTAAAACAGATTACATACACTGTGTTTCTTATCAATGGGAGACTAGGTCCCAGTAATGTTTGAGTAGCTCAAGGAGAAATTTTCACAGACGTCTTCTCTTGTAGGGTGGGGTTTCTCTGTTAAATAGTAACAAGGGGAAAGTAGAACGCCCGAGGAAGCAACTGTGAAAGGAGAGAAGAAACAAAACAATGTTAAAGAGGGTAGGGGGTGAGAAAACAAAAAGAAATAAGACAAGGGAGAGGGCAGGTAAGAGTGCAGGAGGGAGAGAGTCAGAGTAGAGGACACTAGTCATACACTGAGGAGTAGGAGGAGGAGAGAAAAGGAAGGGAGAAGTGTGCAAGGTGAGGGAGGGTGAAGTAGAAAGGAGGAGAGAGGAGGCAGACACAGTTGAGTACTAGAAAGGTCCACAAATTGTGATAACTTTATCTCTTTAAATCACATATAAAATACAGTTATGAGACAAGAGAAAAAATAAAATAGGTGCTTTGCAAAATCACATTGAAAAAGGCATTTGACCATTTAAATCATCAAATAGCAAGCAAATAAACATAAGCAAATGAAAAAAGCATTATCTATCTAATTAGCAAGCAAATAAGCAGAATTATAACAGAAAAGCCTTATCAATGAGATGAAATGATACAGTTTGGCATACATCAGTCAGGACAAAAATGGCTGCTAAGAGTATGCTGCTATGAACCGAGGTTGTGATTAGGACGCTATTGCTGGATAAGAAGATGCTGTTAGTTCATTAAATAGTCAAAAGATGGGGGGAAAATAAAAAGAATATATAATAGACGCCAAGTGTGTAATGTCAAAGCCTGCTCAGTAATAAGAGCAGAAAGATGCTAACAGCCATGTTTCCTGATAAAAGACAGCCGTTAGCTTTTAAGGTCGAAAATAAAGATCGCTAATAGTATACAACTGAATGCAGTATTAGCGGTTAGTTTGGGGCGCCTCTGGATATCAATAAGCGCATTCAGCACCAAGTGTAATGGGGCAATACATTAACTTGCGTTTTAGTTAAATTAATAGCAGATATGCGTTCTGCAAACAAACTAATGGGCGCCAAGAAGATTCTACTGCATGCTGTATTTCGTAGCTAAAATAGGATGCCTCAGGTTATAGATTAAACACATTCAGCATCTAAGTAAAGATGCAATGCTTTAAACTAGAAAACTAGATATAACTGAAAATAACAACAGTTAAGCGATTAGGAATAAAACTAAAAGGTTGCTAATATAATACAACAGAAAGCTACATTGGCGGTAAGCTAATGTCTAACTAATGTAAAGTCTCGCTAGCAGCCTAAAGTCTCGCTGAATATAAAACTACTGAAAGCAGTATTAGGTGGCTAAGCTTAATGACTAACACATTTATCAGCAGTGTAAGAAGCTAAAGTCTAACTAGCTCATCTAATCTGTAACTAATTTACAGTTTCGCTAGCAAGCTAATGTCTCACTGAATATAAAACAACTGAAAGCTGTAATAGGCGGCTAAGCTTGGTGGCTAAAAGATTTATCCGCTGTCTAAGCGTTTAACATGAAGCTAATGTCTAACTAGTTTATCAGCAGTTTTAACAATCAGAGTAATGGTCACTAATAGTATTCTACTAACTTCTGTCTTAGCGCTCGGAGTTGGGCACCTCAGGATGTGACTGGAACACAGTTTAGTCCCTAGTTTAATGAAGCAGCGTATAACCCTAGGAACGCATTTTACACAAATATGCTTAACCAAAGGTATATACAACACAGTAACACTTAGAAGATGCAGCTCGTGGATTCATTATGGGAACCTTGCTATCTAATTTTCATACATAGATGCCATCTGAATAAAATTCTCATACAGTAGATGAACACATGTTAAGGGTCCAGCAGGGGAAAAATAAGGCTGAAGATAATAAATATATCTCTCTCCCTTCACTGCTCCACCAATCTGTGCATGCACTCAATGCACAGACCACAGTTTCTAGCATGTTCAAGCATGTTTCTCAGCATCTCCAAACAACCTTTGCATCCAGCATTTATAGCTCAGTCGTTGACCATGTGCACATCAGATATCTGCCGATAAGATTATTCCAGTTGACAGTGTAGCTCAAACATTTAAAGAAACAGTAACAGCAACCTTATTTTCCACTGGGATGGGTTCCCTGCATTTGGCGCTGGCTCTGAGTAAAGGCTGCCAGAGGTCGCAGAGTTCCTGTACTGTGTCCTTGACCTGCAAAGTCTTCACCTTCTCTGCCTATGGCTATTGGCAGCAGCAGCAGCGCTGGCTTCAGCTTCAGGTTTTCTTGTTGAGGAGCTTTTCTTTTTGGGCCTCCACTGAAAAGGGGTCTTAACAGCCCAGTTAGATCATCCTTGAGGAGCCTCGAGACTCGTTCTGAACCGTGTAGAGTCCACCAAGTTGGTTTTGAAACTCCCTGTCCTTTTCCTTTTCCTGTAACACACAAGAAGCAAGGGGAACCTTTTCAGTTCTGCACTCTTGCTCTCTATACCCTGTTTCTGGTCGTGATTGCCTTCTTCAGTGCACTGATGTCCACAGGCAGGTGAGGTTCTACACAGACAGGTTCCAATTCTTTCTGCAAATGTGATCAGTTTTTCCTTCCATTACGCGATAACAAGACAAATCTCTCAACCTTGCTGAACAGACCTTGAAACGTCACTTTATCGGAGTAAACCGACTGTTTTAAAGGGGACGGGGAGAATATACTGAGTTCTGCTATTCAGCCAAACTGAAGTATACAAAATGACTGCGAAGTACTCCAGTGGTCAGGAATTGTCTTCTCCTGTTTTTTTTCCCCCCAAAACAGTGTCTTGACAAGCACATGAACTTTTTAAAATGTCTTATTTTCTTTCCTTCTCTGTCGCATTCAAGTTTTTAAATGTGTAATTTGGAGACGTGGACTTTGGAAAAGGCACCATAAAATATCATCTTGAGTTGTACGTCTAAGTGAAAAAGTGCTATGTTGTACACCTGTAAATGCTGTGCCGCTGAACCTGCACCCCGTATCAGGAGTTTAAAAGCTGTTACTCATACCTACTTAGAAACACCATAATTGAACCGGAAAAGCTCTTGCTGTGAGGCGACAACGCTACTGCTGCACCACTGTGCCATCCAATGTTTGTGTAAATGTTTTATGCAATCATTAATTATAAAAAGAAGTTATGTACTTACCATAACATTCAATGTGAGTTGTTCATCTCGCCATCATACTTTACTGATGGGTTCGGAGCCGATCCCTTGGCTCCGATACAGTCAATTGCAAAGCTCGAGGTCTTCAAATAGCTCGAGGCGAAGTCCCTATCCCATGATGCACCTGTAATTACCTCAGATCTTGTTTCCTGTGTATAATAATACGATATGTCATTCTTTCACTCCCAAGAGAAAGGTACAGAAGGATTGAGTAACCAGGATGGATCCAGCATCTCGGTCATCTAACAGCCCAGGAGGGGGTAGGAGGGAGGGACGTAAGAATGAAGGCGAGATGAACAACTCACATGGAACGTTATGGCAAGTACATAACTGTTATGTGAAGTTGTTCAATCTCGCCGTTCATTCTTTACTGATGTGTAGCATCCCAAGAACCATCAACCTCGGGTGGCTCACGGGAGTATATTTTCCAAGACTGTGGATCCAAATGAGGCCCTGTCCCTGGAGGCCTTGTCAACTTTGTAATGAGTGATAAAGGTATGAGGTTTTGACCAAATGCCTGCTGCACAAATGTTATCAATGGGAAGTCTGGCAGAAAAAGCAGATGTAGAAACTGCTCTGGTTGAGTGAGCTTTAATCTTATATTGCAAGGGCATATTGGCAGCTGAATAGGCAAAGGTGATACAATCAGATAATCATTTAGACAGAGTTGTTTTACCCACTGGTCTACCCTTCCTGGAGTCCGAGAATTAAACAAGAAGCTGGTCTGATTTTCTGAAATCGTTTGTTCTATCCAAATAAAATCTGAGCTGTCTGTGAAGTTTGTGCAGCATATACTCTAAATTGTTCGAATGGTTGGGGAAGAAGACTGGCAAATAAATAATCTGGTTGAAATTGGTTTCAGTGCAAACTTTGGGCAAAAATGAGGGGTTTGTTCCAAGTAAGACTCTGTCAGCATGGAATATCAAATATGGAGGCTTGATGGATAAAGCCTGAAACTCTGACACTCTGCGGGCAGAAGTAATAGCTACCAGAAAGATGGTCTTCCATGACAAAAATATGAGGTCACAAGAGGAAGCTGGTTCAAATGGCAGAAGAATTATCCGGGAAAGCATAAAATTTAGATTCCATGGAGAATAGGGAGATTTTACAAGTGGTCTAATATGAAAAGTCCCTTTGAGAAAAGCTTTGGATAACTTGTGAGACATGATATTCAACCCTTCAAATCCAAGATGAAAATTAGAAATAGCAACCAATTGAAGATGAACTGTTGCTGCTGCAGCTCCTTTGTTAAAAATCATAGTCAAGAACTCTAAAATGGAGGCCATAGGGGCTTTTTGTAAGGTCAATATTATTTTTAGAAGCCCATACAGAATTTTTTTTCCATTTACTAAGCTATAGATTCCTAGTAGAAGATTTATGAGATGACAAAAGGATCGGTTTTGTCTCAATGGAGAGATCATGGAACCTGGCTATGATGGTAATTGGAGCAGCCAAGCTGTCAGCTTCAGGGACTGCAGAGAGGGATGCAGATCCCTTGACGAGTGCGTCAGAATGTCTGGAACTGGGTTCAGAGTTGAAGGGTCCTCCAGAAGATGAAGTTGAAGGAAGGGGAATCAAATCTGACGAGGCCAATGAGGGGCTATTAGAATGATGGTCCTTCCCAGGGTTTTTGCTTTCTGTAGAACCTTGGGTATCAACGGGATTGGTGGAAATACATAAAGGAGACCCGGAGGAAAATTGTGTATGAGTGCATCCCTTGGGGCTTCTCCCAGAGGGGGGATCAGGGCAAAGTAGCTTCTGCATTTCGTGTTCATGTAACTGGCAAAAAGGTCGCAGCAAGGCTGGCCCCACCTGTGGAATATCCTGTCCATTTCTTTCTTGAGGGACCACTCGTGGGGCAACAAGATAGCCCTGCTGAGCTTGTCTGCTATCATGTTGGATTTCCCCGGGATGTGCATTGCCAACAGAAAGCGCTGGGTGGAAACAGCCCACTGCCATACTCTGACAGCCTCGTGACAAAGGGGGTAAAGACCTGGTTCCTCCTTGTTTGTTCAAATACCAGACCACTGACATGTCTGTTTGAATCGCAATCGTACCCAGAGGAAGAGAATCCTGAAAGTACCGCAACGCCAGAAGTACTGCTCTCATCTCCAGGACACTGACATGCAGATGTATCTCTTGATTGGTTCATGTGCCTTAGGCTGTCTTTTCTTGAAAATGCCCCCCCCCCCCAATCAGGGAAGCATCCGTGGTCACTGTGGCTGCTGGAGGGGGTAGCACAAATGGGCGTCCTATCGTGACATGAAGTGAGGTCAACCACCACTGAAGGTCCTTTTTGCAGGAATGTATGATCATTACAGTGTGAGACATGGGGAGCTCTTGGTAAGACCATTGAGTGAACAGCCATTGTAGTATCCGCATGTGCATACGAGCTAGTGGTATGCCTAGAATTGCTGCTGCCATAATGTCTAATAGTTTTAGAACTTCTGATGCTGGTGCTCTGTCTTTTGATATCAGAATGCTGACATGCTGACGAAGAAGAAAGACTCTTTCTATTGGAAGCCTTAATGTGGTGGTGGTAGTATCCAACTCTGCCCCAATAAAAACGATATGCTGCGATGGCGACACGGCAGATTTTTCTGAATTGATTGTAATGCCCAGATGATTGCAGATTGACACAGTGGACTCCCTGGCCTGAATGAGTTGATGCCTGGTGGTGGTGGTAAGGAGCCAATCGTCTAGGTATGGAAACACCTGGAATCCTAGACGCCTCAGGTGAAATGTGACCACTGCCATGCATTTGGTAAACACTCTGGGGGCTGTAGTGAGACCAAAGGGCAGGGTTCCAAACTGGTAATGATTGACTCCCAGCCAGAAGTGCAGATGATCCCTAGATGGCCTGGCCATTTTTATGTGGTAGTATGCATCCTTGAGATCTATCGAGCACATCCAATTGTCTTTCCCTAAGAAGGAAATTATAGACTGAAGCGTGACCATCCAGAACTTCTCTTTCTTTATGTATTGGTTCAGTCTGCTGAGGTCCAAAATGGGTCTCCAGTCCCCCATCTTCTTTGGAACCAAAAAGAATCTTAAGTAAGTTCCGGATCCTGTCTGGACTGCAGGGACTGGTTGGATGACTTTTTCTTAGCAATATTTGAACCTCTATTGCTGCCTGTTCCCTGTTAACTGGGTGGAACGTCCGGGACTTTTCTGGGGTGTGGCGAATGGGATGAAGTACTCTCTGGAAATGATACTTTGTACCCAGCTGTCTTTTGTTATTTTGAGTCAGGTGTCTGGATACAAAGATAAGTGACCCCCGACTGCCTTCAGAGCAGGGCAGCCGGGCCTCCTCTCAGGAGTGCTGGTAGGGCTTCACAGAGAAGTGATCTCTGCCGCCCTGGTGTTGCAGACCCCCTCTGCCACGAGGGTGGCGTCTTCCATTATTGCCCCCTCCTCTGCATCTGGAGGGGGGTTCACCACGTGCTCCTGAAAGGCTCCTTGGGCTTTTCGGAACCACATTTTTCCTCCCCTTTGACCTTTAGGGTAGGATCGGGTAGGAGTGGAAAAACAGACCCCGATGGCAGACAGAGTCTTTACATCCTGTTCACACCTGGTTAAGGGTTCCTTCACTTTAGGCCCAAAGAGGGACGAGCCATCAAATGAGTGTTCACGAAGGATGACTTGAAGGGGTCCACGGGTCTGCGAAGGAACACAAGCGCATCCAGGAGTGTCTCCTAAGAGCAATTCCTGTACCCGCTGCCCTACTCTTTCCATCAGCTGCATAAAAGATGAAGTGCATGGATGAGTTGACTATAGAATTAAGGGTAGCAAGCTGAGCGGCAACTTTGTCGGAAGTTCCTGCAGCTACTGTACCCTAAAGAGTATCTCCTAGCTCCTTAAAGAGATCTCTTTGTAACCTGGTAAAATGGGTTAAATAGTTGAGCGAACGAAGAGCAAAGGTCGCTGAACTAAACATGCACTTCCCATATCTATACATAATCCTGGAGTCTTTGTTAGGAGGATGGATAGATGAGGAAATCTCAGACATTTCCTTTTTGGTGGCTGCCGCCACCACCATGGCATCAACTGGAACATCTTTTGTTAAAAATAGTTTGTCAAGGGCAGCAGAAATTAATTTATTAGGCCTCCTAGAGAATGACTCCATAATATCTGGATACTCCCACGCCCTTCATGAGACCAGCTGCATCAGCTCATCAAAGGGCGGAGACACCCAAGACGTGGAGGGCTGAGACCTGAAAGCCTTCAGGAGAACAGACTCATCCTCAGTAAGGCTTTTGGACTGCCAGTCACTCCTCTGCCTAAGGATTTCAAGTATCTCAGCAAATGAGATATCCTCAGAGGGAGACTGTGGGGACCCTTCTGACTCATCTAAGTCAGTATCTGATGTTAGAGACTCTTGAGGGGAGTCTAGATGTTTCCTCTTACACAATCTCTTCGTGGGAACCTCATCAGTGGGAACTTCTGGTGAGGACTCGGAAGAGCAGGGGTCACCCAATGGGGCTTCCTGAGGCTCTGGGTCTCTACGCTTGGTCAGGATGTGTGAGGCAGAAGCTTTAGGGGAGGAGGAAGGCAGACCTGAGGTCGAGGATGTCTTGAGAGACATGACTCTCCTCAAGGCATCGAAAGCACCTCTGCTCTGATGTGAGGGAATGGACGGATCTGAAGATACCGTCGACACCCCCAGCACCGGGACAGTGGGCTCTGAACCAGAGGTAGGAGCCGAGCTCATCTGAGTCAGAACTGACAAATCGGTCCAACTATCCTCCCAGGACATGACTAGAGAGTGTCAGCCCCTACAGTCCTCGATCGGTACAGAGGGTGTCAGAGTGCACAGAGCCGAAGACACTGGAGCAGGCGACAGCTCTGAGGGTTCCACTATCATCAGTTCTGACTCCTCCAGATCCAAAGGACCAGCATGGCTTAGAGGAGGATTAGTTTGAGCTGGTGCAAGGGTCTTCGGCTCCGAAACAATTTGGGTCGAAGTTGATAACATTTTTGCCAAGGCCGGTGTCAATAACAGCTTCTGCACTACACAATCTACATCCAGATCTGACAGGCTGATAGAGGACTGAGAGGAGCACACCAAAGGTGGTACAGACTGAAGTAATGGACTCTTTGGAGTTTCAACGCTGGTTCCAAGACTGGGGACTGGTTCCGAAATGAAAAGACTGTCGGTTCTGATGGCAGTGGAGTCGAAGTTGAAGATTTTTTTGATTTCTTATGAGTCCAAAGTCTTGGAAGACTTTGAGGACTTGCTGGATCCATCTTGGTCACGCAAAGCTTCTTGAAAAAAAGTTTCAACAATCCTCTGTCGATGAGTTTTCTCTTCCTTTCCTGAAGGACCCTTGAAGAGAAGGAATGACAAATAGCACATCTGTTTGCAAATGCAGGGCTCCTAGACAGTATACACAATTCACGTGGCTGTCTGTTACAGACATCTTTTGGCCACACTTTGGGCACTTCTTAAACCCAGACTTGGGATGCTTGTCTTGGTCAGCCACTGGAAAACTTGGAGAAGAATTACTGTCACACAAAACAATTCTACAGTAATCAGCTACCAAAAGCCTTAAAAATATCAGGCTAAAATCACACGCACACACACACACACACACACACACACACACACACACACACACGAAGAAATGCAATGTAAGTATAAATGCAGATATAAATGTGACAGAAAATGCCTTTACTGTCACCACAACTTTTTAAAACACACAATAATAGCAGGCTATACAGAAAAAAGGAGATAGCTGCTAAGATATAACATTGTGTCAAAATATCCAGTCAGGCAAAATTACTGTTAATAAAAAAACTCTAACAGTAATTATAAATTTAAGCCTTTCCTAAATAAACTTGAAGGCTAAATACACTACACACTAAAAAGTTTTTAGCAAAATAGTGACAAAGGTCACTGACTAAACGCACTCTACTGACTAGCAAAGAGTTTAAACTAGGCCTAAAATGAGAGGCCAACTAGAAAAATGTTTTAAACAGACTAAGGGAAGGGACTAAACTACAGTAACACACAGTATAAAGCTGTAAGAGCTTTAATAAACTACCTAACCTATTTAAACTATCTAACTATATAAATGTAAGTAAGAAATAAGTAGAAAAACAATTTTACTGGCCCGAGCTAATGCAGAACCTACGATCTCTATTGCAGTGGCAAACTAGATCTGGGGTAATTCCAGGTGCATCATGGGATAGGGACTTGTCCTCGAGCTATTTGAAGACCTCGAGCTTTGCAATTTGATGTATTGGAGCCGAGGGATGAACCCATCAGTAAAGAATGAATGGCGAGATTGAACAACTTCACATCATCGCTTTCCACCTGCTCAAGTACAAACTTATTTGCATAAATGTATTATGCAATCATTAATTATAACATTGCTTTCTACCTTCAAGTACAGACTTGTGTCAGTTCTTATCCTCAGAGAAATTATTTGCCCAACTATCAAATGGACATGCAGTATTAGATTAAAAGTAAACAAAACAAATGCATATGCTTTAAATTAATGAAGAAAAATAAAATAGTTCTTGTGATGTTCCTCTGTGTTTTTATTGATCAAGTCTCAAGTGCAAATATGGGAATAGTTTACTACTATGATTCAAATGAGACAACAAAAACTCTGCACATGAATCCACTCTACTGCTAAGTGGCTCATACTACATTTTCACCAACCATAATAGCAATCGTTGCAGACAACTTTCCCAGTCAGTGCATCCACACATTCATGTCCTCTTCCAGTCTTGTTACTATACTTTGATTAACCTATATGATAGACTGCATCCTATAAAAGTCTTGAACCAAACAATTCTCCCTGGGGTAAACGCATTTTCCTGTAATGAAGGATTTTTAATACATTTTTTTTTTCTGCATATATGACAACATCCAGTACTGGAGAAAACTGACATCAGCTACAGTTACAAAAACAGAAAACCAAGCACATCTTCAACCTGACAGTAAAATGAATCGTCCTACCTTTCTTGCTTACTGTATTCCAGGGGAAAGCATAAAAGGGGAGAAAGAAAGCTTTGATTAAACATGCCCGAAACTGCAGATGTATGCTTACAAAACAGGCTGTGATACATACATTATTACCCAATGATGTATGACCAGTTCAAAGTCCTCTTCTTGTCAGCAATCTGTTAAATGGTACTATTTTCTTCATTTACTATGTAATATGTGGCTCAAAAAAACACCGTGGAATAAGTTAAACTGGTGAAGAGTATGCAAAGAAAATATATTATTTTGCAAATTATAAAATCATAGAGCAAAAACAAAGCCATGTAAATCAGATAAAGCAACTGAAATTGGGCCAAGCGAAAGAAAATTGCAAAAATTTGCCATTAAAACATAACAAAAACATTAGAACAAATGCCACTGGCCCTAGTGTCATAATTAAGCTTATAAGTATGCATTCTTGAATTACAATTCAATTCATTAAACTGTCTTGCTCAAGAAAAGGTATTCTTATTTTAAAAAAAAAATTAAAAAATGCTGTGGTAGTACATGTTTGCATAACAGAAGCTCCATCCAGATGACCAACTTCTACAGCAACCTTGTGAACAGCACCACCGCACCACTCAAAGTTTACTAGACAAATAGGAACCAGAAGTAAATTTATCAGACCTTTTCTCCATAACACACACACACAAACTTTAATGAAAGAAAACATGTAGATCCACATATCACTAAATTCTGTGGGTTACTGTGACCCTCAAAAAAAAAATGTCTGCTCATAACTTTTATCTGTCAGCACAAAACAGTACAGCTTTGGCAAAGACTACATGATGATTAATCTGATTATACTACTAAGTGCACCAGACACAAGTGAACTACATAGCCGGGATCACGTGTTACACATCATAATTGAGTTAGTCAACAATGGCCAATAATGTAATAGGCAAATTCACTTAGAAGTGTTAATCTGTTTTGTAAGTACAGCTGGAACCAGTCAATTAATGTGCATTTCCAGCAGCCAGTGTTCTTTAAGGAGGAAATCCTGCTGGACTGGGAATGTGAATTGTGATTATGAGCACTGGGAGACACGCACACACAGTACAAACCCTTGGAAAGTAATGAAAATGATGTTCCTGGTGGGAAAAATGGTACAGTGGAAAAAATGGTACAGAGGAAAATGCCTGTGGAATTTGAAATGAAAACAGTGCACTAACATAAGCTAACCTGCTACAAAGAAAAGTGACTTAAGGAATTTGTTACAAACTGGAGCTAAAAGGTTTTTCCCTAACTTAGTGCCTGAACATCTCTGCAAGAGAACTCAGACACCAGCCCATTTAATCTTTGGCAGTTTTATTTATTTACTTTTTAGCTAGGTTAAACTTGCTAAACCTGATTTACAGATGGAATGTGAAGGTAATAAACTCCTAAATAATTTTGCAGAAACTGTACCACAATTTAAATTCACAGTAAACTGTGCATTCGCACCCAAGGTCGTGCTCAGTGAAAACTTATGTATGTTTAAAATATCTAAATATAAAGGAACAGCACATGTACATTTTGTTTTATGGAATATTTAACATGTTACACAACACCATGATGAATAGAAGAAATGGGTATTAGGTAATGTGAAGGCCTACATGCAATAATACCTGGGGTAACAAGCAGATGATGCCTGGTGTCATCATACTCTAAGCAATTTTGATTTGTTAGGAGGCAGCGTAGTTATTTGCAGTGTCCACCAAGTTATTCCACAGGGGTTTCTTTTATGGATAACATTACTGTTCAGTGCTTTTAACATTACAATTCCTTTACCATTCCTTTGCCAATGATTAGCTATCAGCCTTTGTTAAATAATAAACCTGTGACAAACTCTGTTCAAACTCTTGCAAGGGATGTCAGCTGGCTGTTTGTTTTCAGTCTTCTATCCAAAATGCCAGCTGATCCTGAGAAATACCCCTCTTTATGCAACCTCAACCTTGCACAATCCAAACATTTTAGAGAAAAATATAAATATTTTACCAACAAGAGGAACACTGCTCCTAAAAAGCACACCAGTGGCTCTGAGAACAAGGGTAGTGAGAAACTAAATTTTATATTCAGATGTGCACTTCAGTTAGAAGACAGTACAGATGTATTAAGCAAACCTACATACAACATACTGAAAGTAAACACTGCTACCAGACTCAGCAAGCCTACCACCAAAAACACTAACATCCCAGTGCTTCCACAAGTTGTCACCCAAGGAGATAAATAAGCCAGGAACAACTTCCACAGCAAAACTTCCTGCTATAGTGAATTGGGAATGACCAATCTCAAATTTCCATTTATCTTCCTCAGACTAACCACCTAACAAAACATGATGAGACTCCAGGAGAACTCTGAACTATGGTAACAGTAGGTTTCCTTACAGACTGCATGAGACCTCCAAATTGCTCTAAGATTCCATTTTGGAGCCAAACTGTAAACAGTGAGCACAGCAGAACCTTTTGTAATAGCTCTGTATACTTTAAAGCACAATACTACATGGAACAACAATGGGCTATTCTGGCAAGGAAACAATTACAACCACTGGGTGAGGATGCATTCCTGACTCCTGATGTATCACAACTTCTTTTATGGTCAATACATTTTGGTTTGAAAACAGTGAACATTGTCTGTACTTTATGGTCATCTGTGCATTCAATCTGGTGGAACACAAATTTTTATACTTGAACAGTATGTAATTCAAATTCAACCAAATACACAATCAATAGACATGGACGTATTTCTACATACATACATACACACACCTCTCTCTCTCTCTATATATATATATATATATATATATATCTATATACACACACACACTATATATATATATATATATATATATATATATATATATATATATATATATATATATACACACACACACACACACACACACACACACACACACACACACGTATGTATATACGTGTGTGTATGTGTACATATATATATATATATATATATATATATATATATATATATACACACACACACACATGCACATATACACACACACAGTACAGACATATATATAAATGCACACAAAACAAATGGTAAACACACATTATGAATATGGCAAAATTATAAAATGTTATTATAGGTAGCCCATGCAATGGTCTAAGCAGTCCCTTCTGCAAAATCTGTAATGCAATAAATAAAGGCAACTAAGAAGTAAAGGTGATTACAGCAGCATTTTCTGACGACCTGTACTGTGAGCAGTAATGCCACTGGAAATAAATCACGACCACTGATGCATGCGGCTTAATAAATACCATTAAGAAAAACTTTTATGAGCTGCCACATGACTAGGAACATGGACTGTACAGCATTTGGTCAAAACAGATTAAAAAAAATATTACAGCAGAAATCAAACCACCTAAACAAGGACTTTTCAGATGTGTACCTGTTAGAAACAAGAGACCCATAGTTTGAGACTCTAGCAACTCCAGAAAACAAGACAAGAATGTAAATGACATGAAGCAAATCTCAAATGTTGGTTCAATGTCATTAAAGCATTTCTACAAAAGAGTTTTTTCCCCTTGTACCCCTTTGTGAGGGCCTGTGCCACTCGTATCTCTACTACATAAAAGCTAATTCCAAGCCTGCTGCTCCTTTGAGAAGGTGAGAGTGTGATGAGATTACTGCAGCCTCAGACTTCCTGTACTCATATACATATTTCCCATATTCGCACTTTGAATCCCACTATTCTGCAGATAGCATTTATGGTCTTCAGAATTTCAACAGGCACCCTGAACAACAGGATGGCAGACCTTGCTGACTACTCAGATGCAGCACCATGCCCCTTACTTTCTGTCAGCAACTCCAAGGGCACAGCAACTTATGGGAACAAAGTCCTTCAAATACTTCCCCACCCTAATTTCTCTTCTATTGAAAAGGCATTCTCCATGTCTGGACCCATCCACTGGAATTTATTTGCTGATAATAGAAACATTTTTACATACCTCCATTTTCAAGGATAAGAATTTGTTGGTTTATGCTTATTAAATCAGGATGTCTAAATGGGTTTTGGCCCAGGGACAAAAGTGCGATGAAACCAAATGGTCCATTTAAGGAAGTTGACAGATTATACAGAATGCATACAACAGATTATAACATTTTTTTCAAAGTACAAAAAATGCATAAAGAACAGATGACTTTAAAGTAATTCAACTTCACTAGAACAGGCAATAACTCTCTAAAAGCATATCTAAGTGATGTAGATAGCACAAGTATGCAGCATATACATACACAATATATACACGTGCATATATTCATGAATGTTCAATAATTTAGTAAAGCAAGCAGTTTCTGATAGCAAATTGGTGCAGTAATGTATAAATATGTGAGGGGAGGTCTAACAGTCACATGTGATTAAGTTTAGATAAGATTCTGGCATTTTTTTCATTATGGAAAGTCTTCCAATTGATAACTTCATAATGGAATTCATTTTACAGTTTTCTTAATTTATTTATTTATTGGCATTTGTTAACCAGGAAAGTCCACTGTTCCAAGCAGAGCCCATTTTCAGTGGTGGCCCGGGAAGAAAAGCTCCACAAAAAATACAAATAAAGTATCTAACACAATAGCAAATCTATATATAAAACAAAAGCAGAAATAGCACAAGGCAAGAGGAGAAGAGCTCCTCAGGAATTGCAAAGGAGTATCTAGTACAATACAAGTAATACATTCAAAAAAGTACAATCTAATAGCAGAAAACAATATAAAGCAGGAGAAAAATTCTTAAGAATTATAAATGGAGTGTCTCGTACAGCTGAATTCTTACACTGCAGAAGAGTTAAGTCAACACACTTAGAACTATGCAGCAAGTCCTTGATTTTGCTGGTCAGATGTCAACTAGGTCTAGGTTATGGCAGGAGGAGGCATAAAGCAGTTACAGATCCATTTAGAATGAAATTATGCCCGCAGCGCTGATTTGAATGAGGAAGTGCATTGAGCTGTGCAAATGTTTATAGGAAGGAAATT
Source organism: Protopterus annectens (assembly GCF_019279795.1). Taxonomy (NCBI): domain Eukaryota; kingdom Metazoa; phylum Chordata; order Ceratodontiformes; family Protopteridae; genus Protopterus; species Protopterus annectens. The sequence continues at coordinate 597,550,550 of NC_056744.1, forward strand.
CCATATTTTAGCTATGACCCAAGAATGAAGATACTGGCCAGCAGGTAAATTAGGTTTATGAATTTGGAGAAGTTATTGAATTTCTGATCTAAGGGGCCTATCAGGATTATAATGGGAGAATAGTTACTGTAGGGCAGGACAATCCTGAGGTCTAGTGATGAGTCTGTATGTGATAGTAAGGTGAAGGAAGGTAAGATGATGGGGGAACTTCAGCCAGTTTAGCATTTTTAGAGGAATACAGTGGTGGCTGGACTGAAGATTGGATGTAGCAAATTTTGCTAACTTGTTATAGCAAGTTTCTAGTTTGTTTTTGAGTGAGGATTGGAGGTTGGTTAGTACAGCTGCACCATATTGGAGAGAAGGAAATAGGTAAGTTGAAGCTAGCACTTTTATAGCAGAGAAGGGAGAGGAAATGCTTATTCTTATAGAGTAGTCTTAGCTTTCTGTGGGTCTTGCTGATGTTATGTACATGTAGGTCAAACTTTAGGTCTTCATCAATTATTACTCCTAGAAGTTTGGTGTGGGTAACCAGTTCAATCTTTGTGCTGTTTAGAGAAAGAATGTGGAATTCAGATTTCTTAATAAGAGTGCTTTTCTTTGGGTGAAAATAATGAGCTTAGTTTTGTTTGGATTTAAAGAGAGGTGGTTATTGCGGAGCCAAATCTCTATGGAAGTAAAAGCAGCTTGGGTTATTTGCTGCAGTTGAGTTGGATATACTTTGTAAATGTGGAATCTACATAAAATTAAGACGTTTTTGTCACATTTTCTGAAGAATGTAGTGCATGGGCAGGCTGAAACTTCCTCCTGTTTTACTACCCAGTCTCAGTGCAAACATTTTAGTGATATCAGCCAACTCCTGTCACTGCCTTTTCAGCTCTTAGATGATACGTGTCTCACACAGACTATCTTTGATTGATACTGTACACCAATTTTTTAATCACTGTTTTGACAGTTTCTCTATTGGTCTATTGAATGCATATTAACTCTGGTTTAAATTGCCTTTGCAATCACTTCACACAGACTATTTTACTTCATGTACTCTTGTATTTATATATATATATATATATATATATATATATATATATATATATATATATATATATATATATGTATATATATATGTATATATATATGTATATATATATATATATATATATATATATATATAGAGAGAGAGAGAGTGTGTGTGTCGTCTTCTGGCCCATGGTGTCACTGAAAAGTTCCACGGACCATGTCATTAAATATTTCATGAGGTGCTGACAGAACAATTCTGGTTGCAATGTTCTGGAACCAGCAAGAACTTTTTTACATAACTGAGCATCAAACACTGTATCTACCTGACTAAGTTCTTTATTTTTAACTTAAATAAGATTCCCCCAGACCCCCACAGAATACAAATGTCTTACAAGACAGACAACAGGAGTCTGTAAAACATAGCTGGGTTTAACTGAAAGCCAGTTATGTAACTCTCACGAGCATTATACCTTGAGGTAAAGTCTAGGCACTGCATAGACAGAAAGTAGTGCAATGACCAAATGACCATCTTCACGTTTTGAATAGCATATGGAAAACTAGATTCCAAGAAATACATCAGTTATGACACCACTTGGGTACTGCAACAAGAAACTGTATCTGGCATTCCTCGTCACAACTCTTCCAGTTCAACGCATTGGTAGTTAATTTTTAATGTATTAAACAAGTAAATTGACTAGACAAACACTTTCTGGTTATATGACTTGCTCAGTCATACAGTATATAAATAAAGACTGGAATAATCTAAATCACAATTCACTTCTTTGAAGTTCCTTGCCTTATTGTTTTATGCTAACCTGGCAGCTGCCTGTCAAAACATCTAGTGAGAGATTAGCCATATTGTAGAACACCCCTAAATCTGGTAACTGCTACATTCTCTTGAGGCCAGGAGTACACACACAAAAAAGAGGCCATGCCATCAGTAAGCAAGAATCCTGCAGAAGCAGTTACCAACAAAACGGGCATTAAAGACCTGCCTCTACGGACAAAATCTAGATATGGCAAGAGCAAAAGTGAGCTGTGAGGATAATCACAGCTCCATCAATTCATAAATCTATAATCAGGAGTCTTGGGGGAAAAAAGGAAAACAAAAGGAACCTCAGACACATGTAGATGGGCATTACACTTCAAATTTCTGCCACGTTAAACCCCAAAGTTCCAGCAAACTTGCAAACTCTCTCAATCTGACACTAACATTATTATTTCTACATAATTTTGTATAAACTGTCTGGCAATTAGTGTAGAGGGTTAAGACTGTAATTTGTAGTTCCTCTGCCCTTGTTTGCCTACTGTGTGACCTTGAGCAAATCACTTAACCATTTAGTGCTTATGAGCACCTAGGAATTTCTGTCAGGCTACTCTGTGCCCCCTGGACTGCAAGTTGAGTTGACAACCTATGAACCTATAAAACATGTAAAGTGAATGTAATGTAAAACAGTAAATACATGCAACTAAGCTGCCTGCCACAATATGCATGTAGCATGCACAATAATACATTTACTGACAGTTCAGCCACACCACCAAAACCAGTTCAATCACAACCTCCCTTCAACGGGTAGCTAAGTTCACATACACCTAAATATTAGGCTGTTAATAATTTATACACTTCAGCTTCAAACCTTCCAAGTACAAATTATTATTCCTGGTACATCATGCTTGTAATTCCTCCCAAAGGCAGTAGTCATCTTCTGATAGCAATTAATCCTCTTTCAGCTGATGATCCATGACATGCCATTACACAGTGATGGGCCATAGGGCTTGTGGACATATTTATTTCTAACTGTGAATACCTGTTCATCATCTGTTCTTTCAGATGTCTCATGATTTACCAGGTAAAAGCCAAAATGAAAAGGTAAACATGTAAGTAAATCAAACCAGAAGCTACACAATTAATGCTGTCCTACGTTACAAAAAATGTATGCTGCCCTTGGGCATCTGAAGCTCTGCAATAAGTTCTTCAGAACATAGTTTCTACAGAAGGTTCCACAATAAATTATCATTTTTTTACTTAAAAGTAATAACCATGAACAAGCACTTTACATTTCTTCTTCCCTTTCAATTTGACTAAGAGATACAATTATTTACTTGACTTAGGCATTAGTAACTAATTTCTAATGCTACAGTTCTGTACCGCTTTGAGGATATGTACATGGCAACAGTGTTACAACTTTTAGTAAATAGCAGTCTAGAACTATCCTGTGATGCAGCTATGAACAATGGATTTAAGACAATGAAAATTAAAGCCCCAAGACTTTTATTTTGCTTCACGTACTTGAAAAATATAACCTATCAAAAATATATTTTTTTTCAAATATTCTTTTTTTGTCCCAATGACGGTCAAACATATGGTCTGCAGTTAACTATGGACTACATCGTTTGCCCTCCCCAACAAACAAAACAACATACCTTAACAGAAGTCTACAAAAATCTACAACCAAGCATGAATAACAGGCATTTTTGGGTCAGTTTTATCTATGGGAAGGTGCTCTGTTACTTCGTGGACCAATTAATAAATGACTCTGACTTATGAAGACATGATTCCGACTGGCAGGTTTTCCAAGCTCCTGCAAAATACCAACAATCTCTGTCACAAGAAAGTCCTTACCAGGTAGCAGAACTTCAACAATGGTATTGTCAAGTGCAAGCTACAAAAGGAGGGCTGCATACGTCTGCTACGATGTTGTACCAGCACAGCCTGAGGGCAGTGACAGAAACTGAACTGCCTATGAGAAGACAGAACAAGGATGTCTTGGTTAGTATGGAGTTTCCAGAATTAATTACCATCTTTCCTTTGTTATGCTTTAACCGAAATCTTTTGACCAGAGGTAAAGCAAAATGTATTCAGCAAATCCTCTGGCCAAGGCCTATGTCCTCATTACAAATTCTGGAAGTTAAACACTGCCCTTTTAACATTTTCCAAAACAATTCTGGACAGAGCTGGCACTCAGTTTTTATTTATTCACTGCTTGTCAAACGGGTAGGTGGACTGGTATGAGGATCCTTCTCAGTCAAGACTTGATCCATAAAATCAAACAAGAGGAATGTGTGTCCGTGCAGCCAATATAACACCAGGAAAACCAGAAGAAACGCTTCACATAGTGTAATCCGCCAAAAAGCAAGAGCCCTTGTACAAAATGAAGCAACCCACTTCTGTAAACCGCAGAATAATTTAACAAAACAGAAGGAATAAGAATGGTTAAGTGCTTTTGTCCCTCCAAATCTAATAGGACTTCATCAGAACCATGACTGTAATAAACAAGCTTCTTAAATAGTAAAGATACATCATGTAATCACAGAAAATCTCACTGAAAGTGTAACTGAATTGGAGAATCTCACTGCTCCTTAAAGACATAGGCACAAAGAATATTTCATTTCAGTCAGATGCAACTAGTGTTTAAAAATAATCTACGTCATAAATAAATAAAACAAGTACAAAAAAACCTACAAAACATATAACATTTATAACATTTCTTAGATAAAAGCATAATATTGAAAAATAAAATATATGCATCTCTATGAATCTATGCTGTCATAAAATTATACACATATAGGCTATACATACTGGCTGACTAATCCTTAACCCAAAGAAAACCAAACTCCTCCTTTTCCTCCCAAAATCTTTATCCCATCTTAAAACATCTTTCAGTTTCTTTTCTCTTGACATAAGTATCTATGCAGACTCCACTACAAAACTTCTAGGAATCACTATTGACGACCAACTGAAATATGACCATCACATCCTACAGTCCATCAAAAAGACCAATCAAAAACTAGGTTTGCTGTACAGATACAAAAAATTCTTAACACTGCCAGGACCTCACTTGCCCAAGCCTATCTCCTCCCCTACCTACTCTACACTTCCACTATATTCACACACATCCAAGCAAATCTACTAACCAAATTAGAACAAACTAACAACCAGATAGCCAGATTTGCCTGTAATCTCCCCTACAAATCCCATCACTGCCTCGCACTACAAAAACTTCAATGGCTCGAGTTCCCACAACCACTCCAACTTTTACAGCTACAAATTGCGCATTCTCTTTTCTACAAACCTGAAAACTTTCTCTTCACACCATCAGTACAAGTCCATTATTTCAGTCAGTGTTTTGATGGTTTGAAATGCAAGGTCATGCAGGAGAAAGGTAGCCACATTAATTCAAGAGTCACTGGCATTGGTCTCAATTGGATAAGTTAAAATAAATAAATAAGTTTGCTATTAGTCCCTACTTTGGTACAAGTGATTGTGAGTGATGCCATCCATTTAGACAAACATGGACAAGACATCTCAGCCTTTCCTTGGCCTGTGTGGGAACTGATTAATGTACACAGCAGCCAGCCTCAGCAGGTACAGCAAGGGCACGATACCAAAATGAATAGCAAAGACCAAAAGAGTACTGGCAGCCCAAAGTGGTGTGCAAAAAATATTTAATGTGACAATAAACAGACCGGTTTCGGCAAAAATTACATAGCCTTCCCTCAGTGTGACAAAACTTCCACAAATAACCACATTATATATGCAACAGTTAATTGGCAAGAGAACATGATTGGTCACAATTGCTCATTAAGCCCAGGGGGGAATAATCCCCCCCATTCTGATTATCCATTTTCTTTCTTTGGAATTTAATATATTGTGCCAACCAACCTTGTTCCCTTTCTTACCAATGACTATATCTATAATAGTAAATCTGAAATTGGCTGTAGGGTGATTCAAAACATGCTTGTACAAGGCATTGCTTGCTTTCTTGTTTTTGATATCACTAATGTGTTCACTAATACGGAGTTTCACAGGTCTCAAAGTTTATTCGACATAAAACACAGAACATGAGCAGGTAGCCAAGTAAATCAACCATTCGCTAGAGCAATTAGCAAAAATCTTTACATCACATACCTGGCCAGTGTTTCTGCTTGTGAATTCTTTAGTCTTGTCCACCCGGATGCAATGGGTACATGCCCACATGGGAAACACCCAACCAAGTGATCCCCCATTAGTGTTGTTTGACATTGTGGTTTGTGTCTGTAGAGTGCGCCAAGCTTTTGATGCATCTTTTTGACATTTGACTGGATGTGCAGGTCAAATGCGAGGTTGTTGTCTATGATGACACCTAGGAGTTTTGTGCTAGGTACAATGTCGATGGTGGTACCATTTACGGATTGAATGCTGAAGTTCTCTTTTTGTAGGGGCTTTTGGGGACAATGATTAACAGTTTGGTTTTGTTGGGGTTCAGGGCAAGATGATTATTAGACATCCAAATCTCAGTGGCAGTGAGGGGCTTTAGGTGAGTTGGTGTTGTTCTGAGAAGTTGTCTGCAGTGTAGATGATAGTGGAGTCATCTGCGTACTGGATGACTGAGCCTAGAAAGAGTGCAGCGTGGAAGTTGTTGATAAATATGCTAAACAGAAGCGGGCCTAAAATGGAGCCTTGAGGAACACCAGTGGTGGTGTTTAGGAAAGGGGAGTAAGAGTTCTGCTATTTAGTTGATTGTTGCCTGTTAAGTGAGGCAATTAGTGAGCCAGTTTAGAGTTTGAGGTGAGGTACCTATGTTAGAGAGTTTTGTTAGAAGGGGAGAGTGGGATATAGTATCGAAATCTTTAGAAAGATCAAGAAATAGTGAAGATATGATTTTACCAGCATCACAGGCTCAGTTGACAGTGTCCAGGAAGGATATGAGGGCAGTGATGGAACTATGTTCTGGCCTAAATCAGTGTTGGGTGGCGGAGAGGATGTGGTTATGATTCAGATGGTGAAGAAGTTGAGAATGAATACATTTTTCCAGAATCTTAGAGATGAGTGATAGTACAGCAATGGGGCAGAAGTTGGTGGTATCTATGTTGGGGTCCCCCCTTGTGTAGAGGGAGGGCATAAGCTTTTTTCCAGATGATGGGCATATAGGATTCTTGGATAGAGCTGTTGAGACGCATGCTGATAGGGTAAGCGACTGAGTTGGTTGAGATTTGGAGGTATTTGTTAGGAATACTGTCAGGGGCAAATACCACAGCAAGGATCAATGACTAGTGTGACTACCAGCACCACATGATGTAAAAGTGTGTGATGCCCGTTGGCCTTTCTCAGGCATTGAGAAGGCCTCTTCCTCTTTTGGGGTTGGTCAGACACACCAAAAGGAAGGGTTGGAAGTGGTTGGACAGGGATCACATGATTTACACTTACAGACTGCTTCTTCTACAGATGATGAGCATATTCCCGAAAACTGGACATCCAGGATATGGTTCCTGAACTCTTCCTCAAGGAATGAGATTCAGCTACTTCATTTTGGACACACAAACACACACACACACCCTCTTGCGATACCTGAAGGCTCTAGACTCGGTTTAGCAGCAAAGTGGCAAAATACTGTGGTCTCTGGGAACAATGCTAGACCAAAGACAGTGAACTGATCATTTGGGTGGTGACTTGCAAAGGGCTTTAGCTGTTTTTGGACTGAAGAAAGTGAACTGGTGCATCTCAAGGCTACTTTATTAGCATCCCTATATACAGACTCAAAAGTAGGGATAACCTTGTACCCCCTCAGCCTGCTCCCCCAAAAACACACCATAAGTCTTTCAAGAAAGGGAGAAGTGACCTGCTTCTCATTAACTTGAGGGCATTCTCAAAGAAGGAGGATAATCGGGGAGGGGGGTGAGATAGGGTAGTGGAGTGGGAGTAAGATGGCCTAATTCATACATGTCCATTTAAGAGACAACAGCTTTAATATCACCTGAAACATCACTGCATTCTGAAGGTGACATAGGCTCATGACCCCCATTACCTATGGGCATATGACCTTGAAAGGAGGCACTCATGACACACCAACCTTGGGTGTCACAGTTGGAGCCAGCACTGTAGTAGTTCATACTTGCCACAGACCCTGGGGTGCAGGAAGAGGCATATGACTAGGCTTTGTTCATACTTTGGAGTTCAAACTCCACACTTTCAAGTCAGGTTCTCACCAGACATCAAGCAACTGCTGACAATCAGGATGAGGTGTGTGTGCTTCAATACAGTAGGGTGAGATGGACACTCCACAAAGTCTTCTGGCCTGTGTGGGCATAGGTGCATAACCACCCTGCAGGCTCTAGCCAGTCAGAGACAGTGTGATGCACAAACCTTAGGAAGTAACTCCCAAGGGTGGGTACTTACCATAACGTTCCATGTGAGTTGTTCATCTCGTCTTCCTTCTTACAAATGGGTTCGGAGCCAATCCCACGGCTCTGAGTCGGCCGCTTTCACAAGCTCGAGGTTTTCGAGTAGCTCGAGGCCAAGTCCCTATCCCATGATGCTCTCTGCCTCACCTCAGATCTAGTTTGCTGATCCCAACATATACAATATAAGAAAAACATGAATATTACTCCAGCCAGAGTAAGAAATCCTACACAAAGACCCACCAGACCACAAATCTCTTACTCGTTCTTCGGGAAGCCTGGAGGGGGTAGGCGGGAGGGAATGTAAGAATGCAGGCGAGATGAACAATTCGTATGGAACGTTATGGTAAGTACATAACTTCATTATATGAAGTTGTTCAATCTCGCCATTCATTCTTACAAATGGGTAGCATCCCAAGCACCATTCATCCTGGGTGGCTCAGGGCAGTATATTTCTGAGGACAGTGGAATAAAAGGAAGCCCTGTCCCTGGAGGCCCTATCTACTTTGTAATGCGTAATGAAGGTATGTGGCTTTGACCAAGTGGGAGCTGCACATATCGTGTCTAACAGCAGTCTAGCCATATAAGCTGAAGAAGTAGAAACAGCTCTTGTGGAATGCGCCTTCAAGTTATGTTCTAACTGTCTATTCACAGAAGAATATGTGAATTTCATATAATCAACCATTTGAAAGACTGACTTGACACCGGTAGCCCTTTCTTGGTATCAGAATGAGACAAAAAGTTGTTCTGATTTTCTAAATTCTTTTGTTCTATCCAAATAAAATTGCAGTAGTCTGTGAACATCAAGTTTATGCAACATATACTCCAACTTGCTGAAATGGTTACTGAAGAAATTTGGGAGTTCAACAGCTTGATTTAGATTAACCTCCGAACATACCTTTGGAAGGAAGGAAAGGTTAGTCCGGAGCGGCACTCTGTTAGGGTGAAAAATCAAATATGGAGGTTTAATAGATAAGGCCTGTAGTTCAGACACTCTACGTGCTGATGTAATGGCCACCAAGAAAATGGTTTTCCAAGACAGGAATTTTAGCTGGAAATCGGAGCAGCCAAGCTGTCAATCTGAGGGACTGAAGTGAAGGATGACGAGCCCCTGACGAATGTGTCAGCAGATCTGGAACTGGGTCCAGAATCCAAGGTTCCGCTAGTTGATGGAGTCAAAGGAAGGGGAACCAAATCTGTCGAGGCCAATATGGGGCTATCAGAATTACAGTCCTCCCCAAGGCTTTGGCTTTCTGCAGAAATTCTGGAATCAGGGGAATGGGTGGAAATGCATACAGCAGTCCCACGGGCCAAACGTGTACGAGAGAATCCCTCGTGTTTTCCCCCTGGTGGGGATTCAGGGCAAAGTAGCTTCTGCATTTGGCATTCATGGGGGATACAAACAGGCCACAGCAAGGCTGGCCCCATCTGCAGAAAATCATCTCCGCTATGTTGTCTTTGAGGGACCACTTCTGCGGTATCAGAATGGCTCTGCTTAGTTTGTCTGCGATCACGTTGGACTTCCCTGGGATGTGTGACGCTATCAGAAAGCACCTGGTGGATACAGCCCACTGCCAGACGCTTAAGGCCTCTCGACACAGGGGATAAGACTTTGTTCCCCTTTGCTTGTTGATATACCAGACTACTGACATGTCACTCTGAATCGCAATTGTTCCCAGAGGAAGAGAGTCTTGGAAGTACTGCAACGCCAAAAGTACTGCTCTTATCTCCAGGACATTGATGTGCAATTGTGACCGTCTCTGACCAGGTGTCTTGGGCTGTTCTTCCCTGAAAAAGCCCCCCCCCCTATCAGAGAAGCATCCGTGGTCACCATGGCTGATGGCAGGGGAAGAACAAATGGACGACCTACTGTTACATGGTGGCTGGTCAACCACCACTGAAGATCCTTTTTGCATGAATCTGTAATGATTATCAAGAATGGCATCGGAACCTGTTGGTAAGACCACTGGGTGAAGAGCAACCATTGAAGTATTCTCATGTGCATGTGCCCTAGAGGAATGGCTATGAGAGTTGCTGCCATAGTACCTAGTAGTTTCAAAACTTGAGAGGCTGGTACTTTTTTGTGTGTGTCAGAATGTCTGATGCCTTTTGCCGAAGTGTGACTATTCTTTCCAGTGGCAGTTTTACCATAGCAGTGGTGGTGTCTAAATCTGCTCCGATAAAGGAAATACGCTGTGATGGTGACAATGCAGACTTGTCGAAATTTATAGTAATTCCTAACTGAGAACACAGTTTTAGAGTGTGATCCCTGGATTGAACTAGTTGATGCCTGGGGGTGGCGGTGAGGAGCCAGTCGTCCAGGTACAGAAACGCACTGAATCCTAGATGCCTCAGGTGAGCCGTAACCACTGGCATTGCATTTGATAAACACTCTAGGGGTTGTTGTTAGACCAAAGGGCAGTGCTCGGAACTGATAGTGACTGGCTCCCAGCCGGAAATGCAGGTGATCTCTGGATGGTCTGGCCATTTTGATATGATAGTACGCATACTTGAGATCTATAGAGCACATCCAATCGCCCATTCCTAGAAAAGGAAGAATCGACTGAAGCATGACCATCCGGAATCTCTCCTTCTCTACAAAAGTGTTGAGTTTGCTGAGGTCCAAGATGGGCCTCCAGTCCCCTATTTTCTTTGGAACTAAAAATAATCTGGAGTAGGTTCCGTATCCTATCTGGTCTGCTGGGACTGGCTGGATGACTCTTTTTCCAGCAACCTTTGAATCTCTATGGTTTCTTGATCCCTGAGACTGGGTGGAATGTCTGGGATTTTCTTTTGTACGAAGGGAGGTTCTGTGAAAGGAATGACATATCCTCTGGTAATAATCCTTTGTACCAAAGAATCATTTGTAATTTTTAGCCAGGCATCTAGATACAAAGACAAGCGACCCCCGACTGCCACCAGAGTAGGACAATCGGGCCTCCTTTCAGGAGCGCTAGTAGGGCTTGCCAAAAAACTGATCTCCGTCGCCCTGGTTTTGCAGACCCCCTCTGCCGACTGGGCGGCATCTTCCATTATTGCCCCCTTCTCTGCCCCTGGAGGGGGGGTTCACTGCGTGTGTTCTGAAAGGCTCCTTGGGACTTGCGGAACCACATTTTTCCTCCCTTTTGCCCTTTAGGGTAAGGTCTAGTAGGGGTGGAAAAACAGACTCCTGTGGCAGATAAGAGTCTTTCCATCTTGTTCACATCTAGTGAGGGTCTCTTTGACTTTAGGCCCGAAAAGGGACGAGCCATCAAATGGGGTATTAACAAAGAAAGACTTGAAGGCTTCCACAAAGGAGCAAAAGCACATCCAGGAATGTCTCCGAAGAGCTATTCTTGAACCCACTGCCCGACTCATGCCATCAGCTGCATAAGAAATGAAGCGCATGGACGAGTTAACTATAGAATTAAGGGTATTGAGCTGGAATGTCACCTTATCAGCAACGCCTCAGCTGTAATACTCTGTAGAGTATCTCCAAGCTCTTTAAGGAGATCTCTCTGAAGTCTGGTAAAATGTGTCAAATAGTTGAGTGATAGCATAGCAAAAGTCGCGGAACTAAAAATGTGTTTCCCATACCTGTCCATAATCCTGGAATATCTTTTAGGAAGACGGATAGTAGAAGAGGTTTCAGACATCTCTTTCTTAGTGGCAGCCGGCACCACCATAGCATCAACTGGCACTCCTTTGGTAAGAAGCATTTTGTCCTGTGGCAATGTAATAAACTTGGTGGGCCTCCAAGGGACAGGTTCCACAGTATCAAGAGACTTCCATGCCCTTCGAGCAACTAAATCCATTAGTTCATCGAAGGGTGGAGTCATCCAGGAGGTGACGGTTGAGACCCAAAGGCCTTCAGAAGCACTGACTCATCATCAGTAGAGCTAACAGACTGTCAGCCACCCATCTGTCTTAGGATCTCTAGGATATCAGCAAAAGAGATATCCTCCAAAGGGGACCCTTCTGACTCCTCTAAGTCAGTGTCTGATGTGACAGACTCCTGCGGGGAGTCTAAATGCCTCCTCTTGCAAAGCTTCTTCCTGGGAACCTCATCAGCAGGAGCTTCTGGTGAGGTCTCAGTAGAATATGGGTCACCCAATGGGGCTACCTGAGGCTCTGGATCTCAACACTTTAAAGGGACCGGTGATGCAGAGGTAGAAAGTGGCACTTTTGGGGACGAGGAAGCAGGTCCTGATGAAATGTCTTAGAAGACATAACTCTCCTCATGGCATCAGAGGCTCTACTGATCCGATGCGAGGAAGCAGCCGGCTCCGAAGAAGTCAACTTCCCCGGAGCCGAAACAGTGGGCTTCGACCCAGAGGAAGGAGCTGAGCTCATCCGTGCCGAAGCTCCGAGCAGAAGGGTCGGAATCGACCCATTGGTTAGACTCCCCCCCCCCCCAAAGCGGACCGGAGAGGGTCAGCTCCCAGGGTCCTCGAACAGCATCGAAGTAGTCTGACTCGACGGAGCCAATGGCACTGGAACAGGCCTCGGCTCAGAGGGTTCCATAATCATCAGTTTTACCTCCTCTGGCTCCGAAGGCCCTGCTCAGCTTGGAGGAGGAGCAGACACAGTAGGTAAGGAAGTCTTCGGCTCAGAGACTGGTTGGGCCGGAGCCAACAACAATTTGGCTAATGCCGGATTCTGGAAGAGCCTCTACACCACTCGGTCCTCATCCACATCGGAAAGGCTCTTCGAAGAACGAGTCAAAGGAATAGATGAAACCACCAACTGTAAAACTGGTGATTTCAAACTTTCGGGGACTGGCTTCGAAAAACAAGTTCGGTTCAGAAGACTGTGAAACCGGGGACCACACCTTCTCAGCCAATTTCGGAGCAGAAGACTTCGGCTCCGAAGAAGCTTTTGAAGATTTAGATCCCTTTGAAGATTTAAAAGTCTGGTCAGCCTCATCAAGAGCATCCTGAAAATCAGGTTTCACCAACCCCCTATCCACTAACTTTCTCCTATGTTCTAACAAGACTCTGCTGCTGAACGAATGACAAATGGAGCAGTCCTCCTGCAGATAGACTGCACCCAGGCAATAAACACAGGAAACATGTGAGGCAGTAATTGACATGTTTTGTCCACATTTAGGGCATTTCTTTAACTCTAACTTCTGTCTCTCTTTTTCCTTATGATTAGCCATAATTCATAAAATAACTGAATATATATATATATATATATATATATATATATATATATATATATATACAAAACTGCCTAGGCAAACTGACACACTGGCTAGGCTAATACCAAACCCTAAGGTAATCAGTTAAAGATTCAAACAGTTAACTGCCTAGACAAACAAGCACCCTGGCTAGGCCAACACCGAACTCTAATATCTTCAGAAAAAGATACCAACAGCTATAAAGAATATCACTGGAACACTAAGAAGATACAGTTATAGACGGTGTAAACGGGATTAGGGACTAACTAAAACGCGGCCATGAAAGGCTTTAGAGCAGCCACTCTATAAACGAAGACCTATCTCAAAAAGGGTAAAGAAAAGAACTAGTACTAGTCTATTGATAACCTGTGACAAAATACACACTTCTAAACAATTACTATAGAAATATATAGACAAATTCTATAAAAGATAAAAAATACTGGCCCGAGCTCCACACTCAACCTCCGATCTGTTGCAGTGGCAAACTAGATCTGGGGTGAGGCAGAGAGCATCATGGGATACGGACTTGGCCTCGAGCTACTCGAAAACCTTGAGCTTGTGAAAGTGGCCAACTCGGAGCCGAGGGATCGGCTCCGAACTCATTTGTAAGAATGAACGGCGAGATTGAACAACTTCACATTGAAGGTATTCTTCACCTGCCCCCAGGATCCTTGATTGAGGACAAGTAGTAGTTTGGGCTCAGTCAGGGACAAGCTTAATACCTACAGGGTTAACAGCCAGCTGAACAACTCATATAAAGGATGTTCTGGTTTGAAAACAGACCTAGGATGCTTGTCCCTGTAGTCATGCTTCAGCGCATACTCAAAGCTGATTAAGACCCTCCTACTGGTTTCCAAGTGAAGAGCTTTTAATTGCGCCTATTACTGCAACGTGATCCAGTTACATTTCTTGCCTAAGACATCACATAGCAGGGCTGAATTTCTGCCACTATGGACAGTTATCAACATAATGCACTTTCTGCAACAGTCCACACATTTTGGCTGGTAATTTGACATCCACAGAGATACTTGCTATATGATGCTTTTGCATGTACATGCAGGAATTTATCAAAATGAGCTAGGATCAACATTTAAACTGTTTAAATAGTAACAAACAACAAAGCGGTGGCCTCCAGACATTAGCTCACTAATGTAGTTGGTGCATTAAATTATGACATGCATTGGCCAATCATGTAAATGTCCCCAAAAGAACATTTTGCTGAAAACATGCCAAATTCTCACTGAAAAAAGGGGTTTTCAGCAATACATCAATATTTAATAGAAGGTAAACAGGGAAGCCTCCCCACATGAGGTGTGGACGGCTGTATTCCCACAGAAAACGTAAACTGACAAAATGTATACTAATTATGCTTGTGGAATTGGTTTTGAAATTCTGCATTCTACACGCACATGCTTTTCAAAGTATAACACCTAATCAAACAGATTTTTTTTCTTCCCATAACCTACCCCACAAAAATAATTACAACATATATCATGAGGCAGAAGCAAACTCAAGATAAAAATAGGAATATCAGAAACAAAACTAATAATTATTTATTCAGTACAAGACCTGGCACATCACAAACTTTGATTCATTATTTACTAATTTGAGTTGCGGAGTTGCTGTTTCTCTAATTGTAACAGCAAATGTTTTCTGGACTAAATACATTAGAGGACAAATTGCATAAAAGTGGTGTAAAGTCTCAGCTGTTACTGCTCCTTAGGTGGTTGAGGTCAGAAATGTTGTTTCCAAATGTACCAGTACGATAATTCATAACTTCAGGCTTTAGAGTACATTGCTCTATTTGCACAAAGGTCTCAGTTTGGATAAAAAAAGACATTGTGATTTTGTGTGCATTTAAGGAAGTTTCATTTTTCTGCTACAATCAAGTACAACAGCTCCATGAATATTATTTACTTTAATTTTACATGCTCATTTTGGTTATCATGTAAACCAATCTAGGTACTGGTTTCAAGATTATTCTTGATCACTAAATGGCCACCCAAACACAAAGTACATATACTAAAACAAAAACAATACAACTCTACAGGATGCAGCCGATTACTTTGATTATAAATACAACACTGTATCACTAGTAGAGGGAAACACGCACACAGCTGTGCACTTGGAAATCAGATAAATTTATCTGGAACTCACCCGAGTAGATCATGACTTAACAGTACCCTATCTTCAGACATTGCAGGGGAAAACCGAAAGCTATGTTATGAAACTAACAGAATCTAATGGATGTGGCACAGAGTTTCTGAATAGATCACAGATGAAAAATAATAGCACTAATAGCACAGAGACATGAACACTCAGTCAAATTACCAAATGCTTGCTGGTAACAGCATGGTCAGTGGAACATTACTGATAAGGTGCAGTTACAGAAAACCATAAGGAACAGTTCGTTTAGCTTTACAGCCACAGCAGAACAGACTTTTAGAATGAAAGGTAACTGCATAGTTATTCTGTTCTTGCAGAAATGCTCTCTTTCTTCCACTTACGTGAAAGTCGTGCATAACTGATCCACCACTGAACACACAGTGCTCATTTTTAACTCAAATATCTGGCTAAATCAGAAGATTAAAGGTTTGATTTAAAGCATGGGATAAGGGCAGATGTACATTATAAATATGATCTGACAAGAAATGGCAGGCATTAGAAGAAAGACAAGGTATAATCATTCCCTGGCACACTGTGACCCTGCCATTAAGACCCTTTCTTGCTTCCTCTTGAACAGAAGAATAGCGATTACAATGATGATGATAAGAATCACAGCCAGTACTGGGCCCATTACCCACAGCATCTCTGGCTCTTCCTGAGGCTTTAGTGTAGCTTCCACCAGTATTGGGTCCGAGTAGGGGCTGGCAGCAAACATTTTCTAAAAGGGAGAAAAAAATTTAAATCATGGCCTACAGCTATTGTAAATCCATTTTGCATATCTCATGACAGAAAAAGCTACTGTTAACACATTTAACAGTATTATGCTCTCCAAATGTATTATTTCAATGTGCTGTACTGCAATGTTTTACTTTTTCTGTGAACCAACAGCTTTAAATTGTAACAGTTTTATATGCATTTATTTTTTGCTATGTATTTTTCTGTTTGCCCCCTAGCTGAGAATGTAAATGGTCATAACTGATCAATATTGATGCTCTACACTAGATAACAAATGCAAAAACATTTACAGCAGCTAGTGACACTACTGGAAAATCTGGCTACAGGCAATGGCAGACCAGCTTGGGGATCTGGTGACTACAGACATTTGTAGACTCCAGATTTTCATCTCTTTTTCTTTTAGCATGAGAAAGTACAGTTGTGTACACTTACCATAAATGTAGATGTTCGAGTGTATTCACTGTTGCAGTCATTACATTTGGGTAATCTGTTGGCAGGTTGCCCTCAGTCGGCCTGAATAACAAAGTCTTGGGTCCTGCGTCAGTTGCTGTCTCCACTTCCATGACGTCAGGTCGTCAGTGGTATAAAACATGCAGCCGACGCCATTTTATTCAGTTTTTCTTGCCCCAGATGTCAAGTGCCCCCCCCCCCCATGGGGATCAAAAAAAAAAAAAATATATATATATATATATATAAATAAACAGTAAATATATAAATGCACCTGTAGAAACAAAATTTACCTTCAACTAAAAGCAAATACACCACAAAGGCTTTTGAGTATAGTGAAGGAAAGAAGAGGTATAGAAAGGGGGATGGGTAACCCGGGCTGCAACAGTGAATACACTCGAACATCTACATTTATGGTAAGTGTACACAACTGTACTATGTTCTTCGTGTTTCACTGTTGCAGTCATTACATTTGGGTAGAATCCCAAAGCTATGGATGGGAGGATGGAACTAAACAGCATTAGGATTTCAGGGGAGTGCAGTGGCAAAGCCTGCCCTGGATTTGGAGAAGAGAGGTAAATAATAATGCTTTGTGAAGGTATAAACAGAGCTCCAAGGAGCAGCTTCAAGAATGTCTTTAGCTGGGACCCCTCTGAGAAAAGCTGCTGAAGTAGAGGCAGCCCTGGTGGAATGTGATCCGATTCCCTTGGGCACAGGTTTACCATGGTGCAGATAGCAGAAACGAATGCAGTGGCTTATCCACTTAGAAATAGTCTGCTTTGATATAGCCTTCCCCTCTGACCCGGCAGCAAATGCTACAAGTAGTTGCTCAGTCTTTCTTAGAGATATGGTCCTGTTTAAGTAGAATCTTAGTTGTCTGTGTATATCCAATGAATGCAGAATACACTCCCCCCTGTTCTGCGGATTTGGGTAAAAAGTTGGCAGGTGAATGGTCTGGTTAAGAGCCACACTGGATACCACCTTAGGCATAAAAGAAGGATTGGTCCTGAGGGACACCCTGTCCAGGTAAAATGTAATAAAAGGCTCCACTGCCATGAGAGTCTGTAGTTCTGAAACCCTTCTTGCTGAAGTGACTGCCAAGAAAAAAGATGTTTTCCAAGATAGAAATTTTAAATCCGCAGTAGCTACTGGTTCAAAAGGAGGCAGGGTGAGTTTTTCCAGCACAAAATTGAGGTCCCATGCAGGAGTTGGTGATCTTTTGGGAGGCCTTAAATTTTTGGCCCCTCTAAGATACTGTTTAAGCACAAGATGAGAAAAGAGAGGAGGCTCTGTGTTGTAATGAGCCGAGATGGCAGAGGCATGGATTTTTATTGAAGAAAAAGATAGGCCCCTTGTCAAGCATCTCAGTCAAATATTGTAAAATCTGAGGAATATTGGGATGCGCTGTCTCTATTCCTTGTGCCTGGTTCCAAACACAGAATCTCTTCCATTTATCAGCATAAGATTTTCTAGTACTAGGCCTTCTGGCTTCCAAAATGACATTCATCACAGACTTACTGAGAGGTGTTTGAATAATTAGTTGATTAGCCATGCTGCAAGATTCAGAGTTTGGAGCGGAGTGTGCAGAATTTGATAGTTCTGCTGAGACAGTAGATGAGGTATTTGAAGCAGGTACCATGGAGGAAGGTGAGACATATTCCTTAGAAGTGGGTACCAGTGCTGGCGAGGCCAGTCCGGAGCAATCAGGATCATTTTTGGTTTTTCCTGTCTTTTAGTAAGACCTTGGAGAGTAGAAGGCAGAGGGGGAAAGGCATAGACTGATAGCTTTTTCCAGCTGAAGGACAGTGCATCCATTTTCCATGCTTTTTTGTGATGAGTTCTTGTGCAGAATTTGTCCAACTGATAATTTTGGGGAGAGGCAAATAGATCTATGTCTGGGCTCACCCATTTCTGTGTTAACATGCTGAAGATTTGTGGATCCAGTTTCCATTCGTGCGGGTCCATAAGATTTCTGCTTAGGTCGTCTGCCAGAGTATTTTGCTTTTCTGGCTGGAATTGAGCTTGAAGATGTATTTGGTAAGTCAAGGCTGTGTTCCACAAGACCATGGCTAGTCTGCAAAGGGGATAGGAATGTGTACCCCCCCCTGCTTGTTTATGTACCACATAACTGTGGTGGTATCAGTCTTTCTCAGTAGTTTTCCTGGATGAAGTAAGTCCTTGAAGGCTGTCAGAGCATTCTGAACAGCTAGCATCTCTTTCTGGTTTATATGCAGATGCATTTGGTTTGGGCTCCATTTGCCCTGAATGCATCTCCGTGCCAGGTGGGCCCCCCCAAGCATAGTCTGATGCGTCTGTAGTTAGGGTTTGGGTGGCAGGGGGTAGAGTGAATGACAGTCCCTTGTTTTGGTGACATGTCTCTGCCCACCAAAGAAATTCCTGTGGTAGGCAGGGAATGAGAGGAATCATTGTTTCCAGACTGTGACAATGTTGACTCCATAAACGTTTTAGTTACCATTGAAGTTTCCTCATATGCAGTCTCGCATATGGAATTAGTAGAATGCAGGATGCCATGAACCCCAGAGCATGCAGAATTTGTCTTGCAGATAACTGGGTTTTTGTTGCCATTTGTCTGAAGTATGTTGTCAGTTGTCTTTGTTTGTCTGGCGTGAGGTAAGCCATCTGGGCAGTTGTATTCAAGCTTGCACCCAGGAATGTAATTATTTGAGAGGGTACCAGTTGTGATTTCTTTTCGATTATGGTGTATCCTAGGCACGCTAGAAACCTTTTTACAAACGCCAGATGTTGAAGAAGAGTGTCCTTGTCCTCTGCTTGAATGAGACAATCGTCCAGATAAGGATAAATTTGAATGCTTCTTTGTCTGCAGAAGGCAATTACTGGTGCCAGGCACTTTGTAAAGACCCTGGGCACAGTAGATAAGCCAAAGGGCAGTGCAGAGAACTGGTAATGCAAAAAACCTGCTTTGAAGTGGAGGTATCTTCTACATGATTCCCTTATTGGGATATGCAGGTATGCCTCTTTTAAGTCTAGAGTTACTAACCAAGCATTCCTGCCTAGCATAGGCAGTAGCTATTGTAAAGTCAGCATTTTGAATTTTGGAATGTCCAGGAACGTGTTAAAAAATCGATAAGTCCAGTATTGGACGCCATGAATTGTCTTTTCTGGGTACCAGGAAAAGTCTTGAATAAAAACCTTGTCCTTTTTCCTTTTCTGCTACTGGTTGAATAGCCCCCATATCCATGAGGGACATGACTTGTTTCTGGGCCTCTGCCCACTGGTTTTGTGGCAGATCCGGCCATCCGTTTGGAACTGGCAAAGTATGAAATGAAATCTGTACCCCTGGGATACTATGTTTAATACCCACTTGTCCTGGGTAATTAACTGCCAATTTTGAACATGAAGTGCTAGTTTCCCCTCCAAGGGGGCTGCCAAAAGATAAGTGCTTGGTGATGGTAGAATAAAGTCATTGAGACTGCTTACTATAGGGCTGTGCTTTGCTTCCTCCAGATTTGGAGGTGGAGGCACCCCATTGCTTTGACCTGTATGAACCCTGTGATTGGTATCTGGAGCCTTTTGAGCACCTGGATTTGCCCTGAGCGACTCTGTTGGACACAAGAAAGGACCAATTTTTAGTAGGCCAGTGCCTACTGAACCTGGGTGGCTGCACTTGCAAGAAATCTTTTATAGTTTGCATAGATTTAGCTTTGTCTTCCATTTTCTTTAAAACCTCTTCTGCCTTATTACCAAACAGAGTATCATGCTGCAAAGGAGCATCCAACAATTTAGCTTTAACATGATCAAGCAGATTTTGCTCCTTGAGCCAGGCATGCCTTCTAATCACAGATCCAGTAACAGCGGCCCTACAAGAGGCCTCCAAGGAATCAAAACCACATTGCAAAGTATGCTTTCCAACTTGTTCTGCTGAATGCAATAATTCCTGTAACTCTATTTTCCACACAATCAGAAATCAACATAATTTTCTGTTTCAGTAAGCCCATAACATGCTGTTGATATTTAAGGATATGAAACTGGGAGTTTAAAGCCCTGACCCTTATTGCCAAGGTTGCAGACGTATAAACCTTCTTACCCCATCTATCCAGCGCCTTGGAATCTCTTTCAGAAGGAGTAGGGTTTTTGGCTGTAGAGGCCTTTACACCCTTCGGACCCTGAGAAATAGTCTCAGGATCAGCAGCAGGATTTTTGAAAAGAAATTTGTGGGAGTCAGGAACCCTGTACTATCTGTCTGGCTTACTAGGAGCCAGAGGCAGGGAATCGGGAGCCATGCTTGATTCCGAGAACACATCATCCACAATGTCTAATACAAGAGGTATTGCAAAGACCTATGCTGAGGAAGAAGGAAATCCCTAAGCCTCTTTTTTGATTCAGAGAAGTCCTGACTCTCCCAGTGAAAATGTTCCCTTAAAGTATGCAAAGTCTCTCCAAAAGAGTAATCCTCAGGAGGAGATGCAGATGGGATGGATTCCTCTGCATCAGAATCCTCATAGGGTGGAACAGAAAATTCCTGATCAGAAGAGGAATCAAAAGAAATGGAAACCTGATCTGAAGATTCATAATCAGTGCCTTGCCTAGGCCTCTTAGCAGGTGGGGGTTTGGGAACCCCTGATCAAAATAATTAAATCCTCAGCCATTTTGATCATCTGTTTTTTAGGCATAGGGGCCTGAGCATGTGGCTCATGCATCAGTTTTATAGACATAGAAGTTGTTTTTGACCTTGTTTTTGTTGCTGGCATCGGTTTAATATAAAAATGTTGAGGCCTGAAAACACCCTCAGAAGCCGGTGCCTGCTCAGCAGCTCCGAACCCATCCAAGGGAGAGACATCCGTGGGTTCAATACTCTGAGATACTTGTGGCATACCGGACTCCAAATGGGTCTCGGTAGAGGCCTGCGACTCAAAAGTAGCGGGTAACAGGGGCTGCGAAAGCGCCTGCGTACTGGCGACTGGCTTAGGAGAAGCTTTGTGGTCGGTTTTGGACCTTGCCGGTCTGTCTTTTTCTTTGCGTTTTTTATGAACTCTGCTAGTCGGATTGCTAACCGATGACATTTCAGGATAATTAAATCTTGAACCAAAATATTTAGAAGCAAAAATATACCGACGCTTAACAGTGCGTTGCTTAAATCTAGCACAAAACCGACAGCAAGGTACGCTGTGATCTGGGCCTAGGCAAGGAATACAGTACAAATGAAAATCCTAATGAAGTATTTGTTTCCCACAAGTAATGCAATTATTAACTTTTACTGACATCGGAAAGGAGCAAGAAAAAGTTTCCCCAACGGGGTACTTAGCTTTAGTTTGAAGACTTCGGTTCTGAAACTCTAATACGAAAATTTCAGGAGTCGGCCAACCGACACTTGCGAACTGTTTCTGCTTCGGGCACCACACGGCAAGAAAGACTGAATAAAATGGCGTCGGCTGCATGTTTTATACCCCTGACGACCTGACGTCATGGAAGTGGAGACAGCAACCGACGCAGGACCCAAGACGTTGTTATTTAGGCCGACTGAGGGCAACCTGCCAGCTTATTACCCAAATGTAATGACTGCAACAGTGAAACAAGAAGAACATCGAGGGAGGGCACTCTAATGTGATGACTGCAAGAAGGAGATTAGCACAGAATGGCTCCTAGTAAATAACTGGAAATGGTCTGATAGGTTTGCCCGCACAATACACACGTCCGGATAAAATCACTTTAGCTACTAGATCTAGGAGACTGAATCTCTGATACCCTCCCTGTGGGAGGAATAAAGACACCTTGTTGAAGTTTCCAGTACTTTATTCAATTAAGCAGTTAGATGGACTTGTGCTCATGTTCTTTAGAACTATTCTTAGTCACAGTTTTACAGACCTTTTTATTTTTAACAAAACTGTGTTGATGCATTAGCTAAACATAACCGCCTTACTACTCTGCAGACCAGTGCTTGGTAAAAAGACAATTTCCTCTCCCTACGGTTAACTACAGCTGCACTTAACTTGTGATACAACACACAGCTAGTCTAATCTGGTAAGGTGTAAAGTACTCCAGTTTTAAACACATGGATTTTTCCCCCAGTTTCAAACTTCATAATCATTTTGCTAAGTGAAATTATTGTCATTGTCATTTCTATATCTGGAGTTACTGATTCAGAGAACGTCTGGGCTTTTCATTTTTTTCTCTGTAGTTGTGACAGTGGTGTTACTATGCATTTATAAATAATAAGAATGCTTCCCATCCCTCATAATGGGGGGGGGGGGGTCCATGGGTTGACCCTTCAATTTTTTTTCCTGTCAGGTTAACGATTCAACCAATTTGGTTCTTCTAATTGAAGAGCCACTTCAGAGTCAATGAAACATAAGAGAAGCTAAAGTAAAATTATATTTGTTTTACAACAGCACAATCTTGTGTATGTAAAACATATGCATTTCCCAACATGATACAGACCACCAAAGTGTTAGCACAATTCCAAGAGAAGGGGGAGCTAACAGCACACAAAACTAATCATATGAAATAGTTATTATAAGACTATTCGTGTTTAACACTAGATTGGTACATTCAACCAGTCAAACTAAGCAGACCATTATCCATAAAACCACCAAGTAAAAGACATCAAATGTTTTTTGTTCCACTACTTTCCTGTAAGAGTAAGACTACATTTCCTGCAGGAGCACAAGTATGAAGCATAAATAACAGTACACATATGCAGGGTCTTAAGACAACTGTCAGATAAAATCATGGGACACTCAAAATGTCATTATCCATGTAGCACTTACAATAACCAAGTATTTATGAACCTTAGCACAAAGTAATCATAAGCATCTCTTGCTTCTGCTACACACACACACACACACACACACACACACACACACACACACACACACACACACACACACAAACTCTCTCTACAGCAGGACTTTTCTCAGGAAAGTAGTTGCAACAATTTGCTTTTCCCACAGTCCAGCCATGTCCCTACATAAAATTAAGATTAGCTCAGGTAAAGGTTATACAATAACCACATGCATCTATAAGACTGATGCTAAGCATTAACGTTGCAGCTTTAGTGCTGTACAGAGTTAGATATCAACCTGCCTGAGCTAACGTTCTATACAACCTTTTTGACCGTTGTGTTCCTTATACAGAGAAGTATAGCTTAAAAATCACAAACCTTCAATTCAGAAGGAGCAACACTTGTATTCTGCAAGGTAAAGATGACTTTCTATGGAAACAGCAGGTGAGTTTTACTTACAGACTTACTTTTTTTTTTAATACAACAATACCCCACTACAATCCCCTTCACCATATTTCCTCTAAAGAGTATATGCAAAACCTAAACATAAAAAATCCATTCTGCTGTGGCAAAAATTATACATCACGTGCTTCAGTAGAGATTAGTGTTGAATGGATGAATGAGCATCATAATTGCTTGGCACACATCTCCACAAACACTGCTACTTTTAAAAAAATGGGCATATTTATCAGTGCAATGCACTGAAGCTTTGAACAGTAATAAGCCCCCAAACTGACCCATTTCTCTCAGCTGTAGTTGGTGCACTTACTGCTTCAAATTACTGTTGTTTACAAACTCAGAATCCATCATCCAGTTTCACAGATGTCTTATTTACCAGCCTCTAGCAGCAGCAGTCCCAAACATGACTCCATGGCATGCACAGGAACTAATTACTGGTGCAGGTCAGCCTCTCCTGTAAAATACAAGTGCATCAGAGTCACAGTCCAAGGCACAGGAGTTATGTGCCATTTCTGCTGTCAGACAAATTTAGTGCTATTAATTTCTCAGCATTGCCCAAGTTCCCTTCCCCCAGTTACAAATGCATACAGCATGGATGAGTAATGAAGAATCTGACCAGTGCTAATGAGCCATTCTCAGTAAATGAGGCAGAAGGATCCACCAGCACAAAATGTTTGAGGTGAATTAGTGCTCTGTTTTATGAACCAAGTCTCCAGTGTCTTTATTATGACACATTTACATAGTCCATGCAGTGCAAAGGTCTGAAAATGCATTCACCTACATGATTTAGGGGCTATCAGGACAGGATGCTAAAGCAAATAAGAAGCTGAGGAGCAAGTACAGGGCGTGCAAGTCTGAAGTCAAGATTTGCAATAAAACTTGTCAAAGAACAACTTCCCAGAAGGAAAGCAGGTGATCAGAACTAGAATGACACAAAACATAGGGTTCCATCTGTAATCAAGCAAGCAAACTATAAGCCCTCCTTGGTTTTGGCCTTCACATGTCCTCTGCAATCTCTCTCCCTAGTATCTATAACTACTTGGTCTCTGAAATAGTTAAAATGCCCATTTGCGGCAATTACATCATTGACTTATATAAATGGAATTTAGTAAAAGGAAATTTCTTCTCTTGGCAATAATATACAGATGGACTGAGACCGCAGTTACAAACGCACAGAAAATGGCACATCATGACAGCTCAGTTTTTAATTGCTCCCTCACTTCCGACATGTCCCATCACCTATCTCAGTTGATTGTTTTTCTACATCCTTACCCAGCTATAACATTCTCTGCTCCTGCCTTACTTTTTCTGATAAACACATCCACGTCTTAGCCATTCAGTGACAAAGCAAATCACTTTACCTGGTCTTTCACCATAACTGGTTGCATAAAGACTTATCAGCCAGGTTCAGCCAAAAGTACAAAGGTGGCAGTAAATACAGTTTGGAGTTAGGGAACTGTGATGCACCATAAGACCAGTAGTTCACCAGCCTGGTTGGTCTTGACAGCACGTGCAACTACTGTCATACTGCATAAAGTACAGCACTGTTTGCCTTGGTGGCTCCCTGGGAGACATACATGACAAAAATGTGATCAGATATGCACATATTAACTTTCTACAGGCATTTTGAGTGGAGAGAATTTTTTTTTCATTTTTGACAAGCAAAATACTATCCACAGTTGCAATAAAAAAGTTACTTTTGTCTTCAAATCTGCTTAAGCATTCTTTCTCTGAGATGGGAAAGAGATGCACTGCAATTTATCGAGATTGGGCTGCTTTCTAGTTAAGATGTTGCTTTGCAATTTCTTTTACTTCTGCTGTAGCATGGATCCCCCCACCCCCAACTGACGATGCTCGTTTTCTCTGCTACTTTGAGACTATTAGCAGATCACAAGGCACAGCTTGACATTTGTTTTTTTATGCTGTTCAGGTTCCATACCTTTCAATCTACGACCTCAGTTGTTTAGGGAATGTTCTACACTGGTTTACTCCAAGCTCTCCTGGAAAATGTATATTTTTGTCCTGGCTTTTTGCAAAAACTTTGACAATTTATATTTAAAATTTGTTTACTGGATACAACACTGATCACGGGGTGATCAACTTCAGTCTCAGCCCAGTTATACAAAAAGTCAGAATTACATTTAGTAAGTAATAACAACAGCATAATAAAAATAGACATCTGTGAAATACCATTATTAGATAACAAAAATGTAAAGTATACGTAATTGTAATTTTTTTACAATAAATCACAATAAATATTTAGAAAATGAAGCATCTGTGTAATAATTACAGTTGTGAATTGTGCAAGTACGAATAACATGATAGTTAAGTGGAATAAAGGATGTTATGAGCTTGTGAATAGCTGGAAGTTATGTTAAGCAAAAGGTTATGTGGGTGAGAAGTCTGGATTGGTGCAACTAAACATGCCACATGTGGGACAGTAAGATTGGTACTAGTAGGAAGAGTGATGAAGCTCAGGTTAGGTAATAAGGTTGGATGACAGGCAATTTCACTGAGCTAATAAAGAGGAGGTGGACTTTTAGTTGAGTCATAAATTTAGGGTAAGATGAGGTGTCTTATTTGTGCAGGAACATTTTCCCAGAGTCTGGAACCTAGTACAGAGAAACAGAGAGATGTCCAATGGATTTTAGTTTTTGGGGGGTTGCAGTGTTGAAGCAGAATAGTTGTGGTTTCTAAGGCTAAGAGAAAGACTGTCTAATCAATTTAGCTACTGGGGTAAGAAGGTCTGGTTGACTAGGAACGTGAATAGCTGGGATCCTAGAAAGCCAATTCTTTATTGAACAGGTTGCTGTTTTTCCTTATTTTAGTGATTCATAATGAAGTTCATTTTTAGGAGACTGGGTAATAAAGCTACAGATTTTACTGATAAATGTCTGAATGTTTACATTTGTGTGGAGCTTGTTTTTGATGGGGAGAGAGTATTCAAGTTGGAATGCCTTTCCCTAAGGCTGTTCTAGAATTTTTAATATAAAACAAGAGAAATTTTATTGGCACAAAACAGGAGAGAGTTAACCTTTCTCCTTGTCTAGTTAAGGTGCAGGGAGGGGGTAAAGCCAAGTACCAAGGTATTTAAAAGAGGTATTGTTTTCTATGGGAAGTTGTCATAGTCAAAGAGTTTTGTGTTCTTTTTTTTTTCTCCAGTTTCTGTTTGGTAACAAAAATCACAGTTATGGTTCTGTTGAAGTTGAAAATGAGTTTTTTGTTGTAGATAGAGGCTAAGAGATTCGCTTGCAGGCCCTTCTAGGGGTTGAGTACAGAGTTGAATGTGTGAAACAGTAACATATCATCTGCACAGAGTAGGTAAAGGAGATAAGGCAGGTTAAAGGGGAAGTTTATTTACAAAAACAGAGAATAGCAGAGGAGACCGTATGAAACCCAGAGGTTTTCCTTTTTGAAGGCTAATTGATTCAGAAACTGAGGTATGAACTTTGATGGAGAAGTGGTGACTGGTGAGATAGTTTGAAACCAAGGTGGGGAATTGGGACATATCTATTCATAGTAGTTGATGGAGGAGTATGCTGTGGTCAGTCAGGTTGAAGGCTTTTGTAAGATCAATAAAGATGGTGAAAGTGAGCTGGCCTCTGCTCACAGTTAGTAGCAATTCATTGCTTAAGGTCCAAAGGGCTGAATGTGCTCTGACTGTACCAAACCCATGTTGTTTATGGGAGAAAAAGGTTGTCGATTGTGATGTACTAGATGAGATGAACTTAACTGGAGTTTTTTAATTATTAATGCTACTGTATAAATGTTCGGTTTTTAAAAACTTTATTACATTTTAATTTACTCTTGCCGACAATTTCTTTATCCACCTCAAGGACAAGAGTGGAAAATGCTTCATCTGAGCAGTGACTGGCTTGCACAAGAAACAAATCAGATTCACTGAAAAATTAATAGCAATATGAAACACTTAAGGAAAGACAGCAACTACAATCAAATATCTTGAGTTTTAAAATATTAAGTCATCAATTCCAAGACAAGGAAAATGCTGGTAGACAAAAGCAACACGTAGTAAACAGGGAAATTAATACAAAAATGTAAAAATATTTACAAGAGTTAACATCACATGTGCGATAGCTCATCCACTTTCCTAAAACTCAAAATGGCTGAGCAATGTATCAAACTAATCCAGACAGGACTGTCAGCTAAGCCTAAACGGCTAGACAACACAATGGACAGACTAATAAATAAACATAAAATAATCAATTGTGACTGAAGGCCAAGGCAGTAGATCACAACAGACAACATTTCATCACACTTCACAGTCTCCAATTAAAGGTCTAGTGTAAAACCTTTGGTGTGTTTCACACACACACACACACACACACACACACACACACACACACACACACACACACACACAAGCCTGTAACTGTTAGAAAAGCTACATCTAAAGATATCCCAATTCCTCTGCACGACACGCTCCAGAGACCTCAAACTCATTACCACAATCAACAGAACATGCTGGAGGGACATGTTCATAACCCAGAGACTACCGATGCTATGGAATAGACTTCCCATACATGTCAAGCAGAGCACCTCACTGGCTCTCCAAGAGAAATCTTGATGAGTGGATGGGAAATATAAAATTCACCCTGGGGATTACTCTAGTGGCTCTACTCGACAGAGGCACTAGGAACTAATGGCGGGTGACATGATGCCAAGGAAAACCTGTAGGCTAGGCTTGTAAAGGCTCCAGGGCCATTAGCCTAGTACACACCTATGAACCTATGAACTGATCACTTTTTCAGGGTTGTGATCACTACTCTGTAATACAAGTTTTCTTGTAAAGTTTTTGTTGCTTTAAAAATGTTGTTACAATTTACCACAAATGCCCAAAGTCAAAATCGAACACCTGCCATCATATTCTCTTGGCAAGTTGACAATGTTATTTTGTTGGCTCATGTAAACTTGTCTGTTGTTTCCATGAGTAGTCACCCCCCCCCCCTTTTTTTTTTTAATTATTTCCTTTTCAAAATGTGTTGGATGGGGGAAACACTAAGTAGTAAACACATACTATTTTTTGTTGTTAAACTGTTAATTAACAGCTTGTCAGTTAACTAATTACAAATGTGTCAATTAAGCAATTAATTAGCGACTGCCCCATGATGATATCAGTATGTCTAATTCAGAATTGACACAAGTTAAGCGTTCAGTATTGACTTCCATGTGTTGGGAAGTTATTTTTTAGTAGCAAAATGTTAAAAGAAAAAACTTTCTTATATTACAACTTACATTACAAAATACTGATCGCAAGCACAAAGATGTGATCATCTTACAGGTTTTTCTACTCAGTTAAATATACACAAACCTTTGGACTTGACATTTAAACCTGATTAAATAATGTGAAACCCTCATATAGTGAAGAATTGTCTCAAACAGTATGCCCTCTTGCAATACATGACGGCTTTAAAACAATAACTGAATAACTTACTGTATCCTTGCGCTCTAGAGAAGCCAGGACAAAGCAGTGGTAGTTAAGATCCCCAGACAATGGCTTGTTGTAGAATCCGTTGTAGTACTTCTCATCTCCCAAAGTGAAGGTTTCTGGCAGGTGGTCCAGCTGTGCAGCAATGTAAGGTTTCGCACCTTCTGCCTGCCGACGGCTTCTGGATAAATGCTGGCTTAACATATCAAATAGCTGGAAAATAAAAAATAATGAAAAAAGTTACACACATCACAAGTCTGCTGCATGCATATCATGGACAAAGGTCAACCATTTTATCAAGTTTCTGAATAAGAACAGCAGTTATGATTTAAACACTGGCACTTGCCACAGTTAGTGACCTCCCTCCTACCAAAAACTCAGCATTTTATCTGAAATCACCAACTCACTGACCTACAATGTCAGTCTCTCACTTCAACTGTGACTTAAGTTGCTGTCAGTCTCGCATGACGGAGAAAAAAAGTAGGCATAAGGCTATTGTCACTAAGTACTAAAACAGTCCAAACAAAATCTCACCTTCTTTGAAGCTAACACTGATTTCCCAGTCACTGCTCAAGTTACCTTCTAAGGATCCATGCCAAGGGCAGAGGAAAGATGTACATGAAGGGTGACCAACAACCAGACAGAGAGACCTCAAACATGAATTAAGAGAGGTATACTGAGCTGCTATTTTGTAAGAAAAGGACAGACATGAAAGCTCATAGAGATACAGAAAAAAATCCTGATGTGTCTCTCAGGCCTCACATCAACTAAAATACATTCATGTTACATATCATCATTAAAGGGTTCATTCAGCTTTTGATGGCTTTGCCACTGGAGAGAAAGTAATCAAAGACTTTGGGAGATTAAAATAACTCCTGAAAAATGAGAGAGAGAGAGCTGCAGGCAACATAACTGATAACTAGTTGGGAATATACATAATCAGAAAAAAAAGGACAAACACTGCTCTCCATGTTCTCTACTCAGCCACAGGTTGACTGCCAAGATCTCCAACATTTGAAATAACCATGTCATTTGATGTCATTGCATCCAACCTCTGTTGCTCTAAGCAGCTCTTATAAATACATAAACCTCCCAGGCCATCAACTTCAAACTCTTGCCCATGCAAGATGCAAAGTGACCCTTAAAATGGAAACTTACTCAGCTACACACTTTTTGGAATGTCTACACCATCTGCCCATACAGCAGTGATGCGTTCAACAGTCCATGTTCAGCAATGGACGTTCTTTCATGCGGCTCTACAGGATGACAAAGCATCCCTTAAACAGCACCTGCTTTTTTACCAGATTAAACATTTTGTGCACAACAATATGGACTTCGGCAGCAAATAGTGGTTATATGCTGAATGGAATGGTATCAGACTCATCACTTGACATAAGGCACTGGGGGTAGCTGTCAGAATGAAGCAAGGGTGCAAAGCATCTCCACCCAAAAAAAAAAAAAAAGTTCTGGAGGCACCCTGTTCAATGGATAGTGCAACACTTTGGTTACATGCCTGGGAACACCACCGTTTTCCCCCCACGCGGGTAGGCAGTAAATGATCAGCCATCCTTGACTTCATTAACAACCTTTCACTCTGCAAGCCAACAGGGGATATGAATGGTGTGGAAATGGACAGAGTACCTTAGCGAAGAGTTCTTATGGTCTAAAGGAAAGAGGGTTGGTCATGACTATAGGAGTGTTGACACCAGAGGATGGAGGAAGCCATGGCCAGAAGTGACAGTGATGCTGTCTTTGGAATAGTGTGTATCATCCGCAGTACACCAGGCTTGTGACCATGAAGCAAACATCGAGTCCTTGCATGGTCGCAAAGGGAATTTGCCAGTATTATCATGACTGTATTACTATAGATGGCCTTGGTGATGCAGTGGTTAGTGCTGTTGCCTCACAGCAAGAGGTTCTCCGGTTTGATTCTCGGCTGGAGCGCCTTGTGTAGAGTCTGCATGTCATACCTGTGGTCGAGTGAGTTTTAAAGACATGCAGGTAAATGCGTGTGTGTCTGCCTTCTGTGAAGGTTGGGCACCAAGCTGGCAACTCGACACTGTAAAAACTCCACTGCCAATCAATCTGCGGACCAGTGATCCACTGTGGCGATCCCTAACATGGGAAGAGCCATAAAGACAGCCCTACATAAAGAGCACTGTACCCAGAACATTTACTTATATAAACCACCCCCACAGTTTTACAACAAAACCTACTGGGTACCGATAAGGTGTAAGGTAGTTTTTACCCAAATGGATGCATGGATGCACAGTCCTAAAATGTAACCACAAGCATTACAATTCACCACATTTATACATTCCCCTTACACTGAGTGGTTTTTTAGTTGGATTTGTCTATTTTTAAACATCTGTACTACTGTTCTATTCTGGGCACCAACAGCAATAATGTCTTACACCACTACCTCACACATAAGATCCCAGAAAGCCGGGCATGCTTTACTCTTCTCAAGGATATGCATGTTGTGTTGACACAGGCCCTCCAGCAAAACCTCTGTGCCTGTGCAGTGAACTTTTAACTTTTCCATATGTTGCCGTTCTCTCAAGACATGCCCAATTGTGTGTGTATGTGTGTGTGTGAATATATATATATATATATATATATATATATATATATATATATATATATGTATATACACACACACACACACACACACATATATATATATATATATACATACATATATATATATATATATATATATATATATATATATATATACAGGATCTATATTAAATCAGCGAATGCTGATTTATCAACCCTTTAAAAGAGGAAGCTTGAAATCCCGAAGACATTGAACAGCGATTTTTTCCCCGGGGGGAAAAAAAAAATCGCTGTTCCACAAAACAAAAAAACTTCAAAACTCTAAATAAAGTGGGGGGCTTCAGCCCCCCCCCCCTACTTAAATATACCAACTCCAAGTTCACACCACAGTGGGGGAAATGGAAAAGTCCTGAAAACAGCCCAGTGATTTTTTTTCCCATGGGAAAAAAAAAAATCGCTGTTCCGCGTCTTCGGGATTTCAAGCTTTCACTTTTAAAATGTTGATAAATCAGCATTCGCTATTTTAAGCGTTAACTAATTTAATATAGATCCTATACACACACAAACACACACACACACACATATATATATATATATATATATATATATATACATATATACATATATACATACATACACACACACACACACACACACACATATATATATATATATATATATATATATATATATGTATATGGCATGAATACACACATACATAGTCATATCTATACATACACGAATACACAACTGTGTGTGCACACACACACACACACACTCCGGGATATCGCACCACAGTGGGGAAATGGCAAAGTCCCGAAAACAGCCCAGTGATTTTTTTTCCCCTGGGAAAAGAAATCGCTGTTCCGTGTCTTCGGGATTTCAAGCTTTCACTTTTAAAGGGTTGATAAATCAGCATTCGCTATTTTAAGCATTCACTAATTTAATATAGATCTTATATATACATATACACACGTGTATATATATATATATATATATATATATATATATATATATATATATATATATATATACACACACATATAGCTACACACACACACACACATGTATTCATGTATGTATAGAAATATGACTATGTATGTGTGGGTCTATATATATATATATATATATATATATATATATATATATATATATATATATATACCCACACATATAAAAGTCAGTAAGTTCAAAACAAAGCCTCCTTGAGGATTACAGAAAAGAGACAATGACAGATACAAGCTGTGATGTCCCTGCTCTGAGCCAGTAATCAAGGAGCATCAATCCTCACCACTGACAACGGTGAGGGGCACTCACTTGGAACAAAGACAAATAGTCTCTGTATTTTCAGATGCAGCTCTCTACACCAAGTACAATTTCTCTTCAGAGCACACAGGGAACACACTCAGTCCTGGAGTTGGGTCCCCACCCCCCCACCCCAGACCCCCAAATAAGACTCCCCACTGACACAGCTGTAGAGTTGTGTCCTCAATCAAGCGCTCCAAGCCAAGGCCTCCACCACCTTCTCTTCTTCTCTGTGTAACTGCTCCAAGTAGTTGACACGCACACACACTGAGACTTGATTTTCTCACACAAACACACACATATCTCTGGGAAAGGCTGGCACAGATTTACCAGCTATGCCCCTTCTGCCCAGACTATAAATAATGTAGATATTGCCACCAGAACACTCCAAAACCAGCTACTCTAAGCCTCTTACTAAGGTATCCAATTATACGGAGTAAAATTAATACTAATACAAATGGTAGTGTTTCACCAAAGCAGCAAGGCTTTCAGGAGCAGCCACAGCATCATTAATTAAATATAAGTACTCTCAAAGGATAAAATATTCTCTAAAAGACCAGCCACAATGAAAAGTCTAAACATATTTAATAATACATAATAAAACAACATGAAAATACTAAACATCTATTTACAATAGTTTCAATCACAGGAAATACTAAAAATAACACTGATGGAAAGATTCACACAGATACAGATACAGAAAAATAATACTTAACTAATCTCACTATATTTTCCTGACTGATCTAAAGAATTACTGTCCCCTACTTCACTTACTTGAGCAAGGCAAGATGATGCGGGTGTGCGGTCTTCCTTGTCAGGTTTCACAAGCAGACTGCTGAGAGCTGAGTGACATCTCTCATTAGTATCTAAATATAATTTCAGTGATGGCTACAGAATGACATCACATCTTTTCATCTAACTCTGGTTCCCATACAACCCCCTTTACGAGAAACTGAACCAGAATCTAGCATGTATGTGTCATAATACACACACACACACACACACACACACACACACACACACACACACACACACACACACACACACAGCTTTGCTAAGATGACTTACAGCATCTGGAAGCTACAAAACAATTTTAACACTTCCACCCTTCTACAGTAGCAAATAGTTGACCACTAAGGACAATACAGCATGATTCCTAGTCCTCGTTTTCACAGACGTTGTGTCTCTGGATGCAGTCAGAACTGTAAGATACAATCTTTATTGCGTAAACAAGGTAATTTCACTTCAGGCTATTTTTCAAAGTTAGCTGGACTAAGATTAACTCTTCTCTTCCAGTAGCCTCTGTTGCAACATATTTATTTAAAAAGTTACAATACAGTCTGACATACAGGTGTATTTCTTTTCTGTCCAGCAGGACCTACTCTTGGCACATTTGTAACACAAGCAGCTTTACAAATACATTTTTCAACACAAGCATCTGTACATATCAGGTTTATATACACATAACATACAATTCCTCACAAAACTCTAGCTAGCTATGCTGGCATATGTTACACATTCACTGCCTTATTTCTCCTGGAAAAGCTGGCAATATCTCACATCTCCAAATAAGCATGAATGGAAACATGAAAAACGGGGACAGTATGATAAGTGTGTCACATTTGAAAATTAAGTCTGGGGTAGCAAGTGCACAAGTACCAAAGATTTTGTTATTCGGGACTGGACAGTACAGTAGTAAAACTGATGTTCACAGGAATGTGCCACTGTACTAGGGCCAAAGACATGGCTGCTGCTTGAGGCACCAGGCTGTAGGAGCACCAGTGGCATAAAATGTTTTTTTTTTCATTTGTATTTCTATGTATTGGCTTTTTTTAACCTTCGTCACCCCCCCCTCAATGTTTGTGAGATTCGAGATTGCCTCCCCACCCTGCAATGCCCATCTGTAATCTATGAACGCATCTCTGGCAGTTTATGTATTATTTGTTTGTCTCCTAGTGGCCAAGACAGTTTAATAATGCTATCAAGAAGGTCTTGGGCCAATAAATATGGCACATGAGAGGCAGCAGTCTGCAGTAATTTAACATATATTGTTTCACTTAATCATTTAAATTTAACATGCAAGAGACAGACAATGACCATTAGCTTTTACTCCATGATAAGCTGAAATATCAGCTGCACAATTTTCTAAGTTGCTTAATTTAATTTTGGGTATCATTTACTGCACTTTTTCTTTTGTGTTCTGGAAGTAATCTATACTGGTTTCAACATATATAATTTATTGTGTGATTCAACTGTCAGATACCCAGAGCTAAAGGACCAAATGATGCATTCAATGTAGATTTTATGTAGGATTCAGATGGCACAAACCTAGACCAGTAAAGTTTAGGGTGTGCTATGTTCTTTCTATATTGAGTATATTTTTGCCTTCTGCTTGACTATTATCAAGTTTTTTCTGACCATACATACACATTTGTTTGTTTGTTAGGAAAGAAAGATACAGAAGTGATCTCCAATTATTTTCTTTCTTTGCCACTAGGAGCATCCTTGAATAAAAATATTTCCCCACCTAGGAAGGAGGAACTGATTCTATCACTCTTTGGAACAGCATTTGCTGAAGAAATGTTGAAAACAAGAGCCTGATCTGGAGGATGAGGAATGACCCCCCATAAAGAAGAAATCTCCTCCCACTGCCATTTGTGACCTTGATGATTGATTTTCAGAACCCATTTGTCTGAAACTATCTGTTGTCAAAGAGAAAAATGTAGATTTGGACTTTCTGGGGGGAAAAGGGGACAGGGTGGAAGGGGGTCACAACATCTCTTGAATAGTTATTCAGACTTGTTGGACTGTCCTTAGTTCTGGGAGGTTTGAGACTTCGTTTTGGAATCACCTTGCAATTTCTTCTAAATTGTCTGTTTACCTGCATTTTGTTGAGACTGCTTATTCTGCTTTTTGCCAAAATTAGCTGAAGAAATAGCAACTTCCTTGGAAAATTGTTGACCCTTTCATCAGACTTTCTGATTACCTCCACAGCAGACGGGCCAAACACAATCTTCATCCAAGTGTGAATTTAAAATCTAATTTTTAATAACATATGTGAAGTACTGACAATGCAGTCATGCAAATCTACTCAAAACTGTATTAATGGCCATAGTCCTGGAAGAAGTATAAACAATCATATAATATACTGCAACAAGTAGTGACCTGTGCAAGAGAAAAAATTAAGTTACTTAACTACTTTACAAGAAGGATCAATCATCTGAATTAAACTCTGAGCCAGACCTAGTAAACTGCTCCTATCCAAAGAAATTTAAGGAAAAGTAGATACATGCTTGGTTTTCTCTTTCTTTTTGATAAGAAAAAATGGGGCCAGCAATGTTACTAATGGCAGCAGCAGAAGCTTTCCCAGGGATGGGTACAGAATTCTGACACAACAGGGAAACCTTCCCTGTTACCTCTCCCAGAAGTCACAGAGTGGCACTCCCTTGCCTACTGAGGGGACCCCAAGAGCCGCAGAGAACATGGCCAATCCCCAGTCCATAGTGGCTGTAGGAGTTACACCAGATGAATCTGGGATAAAAAATTAGTGGTAAGTACAACAAATGGCTACAGCAGAGATACCCACCTGTGGCAGAGACAAGTTGCTACACTGCTGTGGTGGCAAAAAATGTTTGCTTATTTTTTTTCTTTTTTGTGGTAGGAAGAAGGACTGCCCACGGAGTCAGTAGTCTGTTTCGTGGTCAAGCTGAAAATGGTGCCTCTTTCTGGAGGAAGAGGAGCACTAAATGCCAGTAAACCCTATCAGTTTACAAAAATTAGTTTTTTGCCAGAAAAACAAAGTAAAAAGCACTTTAAAACATTATGCCAGACCCATAAAAGTAAAACAAACACAATTTCAGTTACTTCACACCACTTTTAAACTGACAAGAAAAAGGAGTGCTCCATTATTACAGTCTCATGACACTCCATAAAAGAATAACACTCCTAGTTTTAATATAACTTTTCTGAAGAGGAAAGTGCTAAAACAGCAACACAAATAAGAAAATGGAAAGTTTTTTTCCCACAAAGGGAACTTATTTGCCTAGCAAAGAAACAGCACGAGGTGACTATCAATCCTTGAATGCCTCAGAGGAGAGTACTCTTCAGTGCTAGTAAAGGTCTGAAGGATTCTGTGCCCAAACTTGTCTTTTAGTCAGTTCATCTCAAGCTTCCTGACAGTTACCAAAGGCACTGGTTTTGCATTCTTTGCTCATGTCATGTGCACTGAATTATTTTGTACCAAGAGCTTTTGATATGCCAAACCCAACAGGTTCGCCATCACTGTATCTAGCTTTATATTTGTAAGATATGGCCAGCAACTGCCCAATACAGCTGACCACTGCCAACATTAATAAGACCATCTACTGTGATCTCAGCCAATATTATCTGGTGTTAATACAGCTACAGCTCGGAAGATGAGCACTAGTGGCAGGAATTTAACTGCATACTTGATCAAAATCAATCTCGAGTTTGATTAGCAGCTTGGAAGTTTGATGCAGTTGACAGGGAGGAAGGGAGTGCCCATTCTGTGTGTGTGTGGGGGGGAGCAGG
Organism: Protopterus annectens; assembly: GCF_019279795.1. NCBI lineage: Eukaryota > Metazoa > Chordata > Ceratodontiformes > Protopteridae > Protopterus > Protopterus annectens. Next base: position 597,588,314 of record NC_056744.1, read on the forward strand.
ACACACACAGTCACAACCCTTCAATGGGCAGTCCGTGTGGCAGTGCACATACTGGGGCAAGTTTTCAGTTGTGCAAACCAACACTTGGTGGTAAGCCTTCACTAGGGAATATATAGGTGTGTACATTTTCTAGGGAAGACATTGCCCTTCCCTGCATTAATGTGGTGAGTGCATCCTCCCTGACAACGTAGTTTGGTTAAGCCATAGAAATGCCATCAAGGGCACAAACAACCCTCAAGGCTGTCTGTATTACAGCCGTTCTGGCAGGCTTTCACCCCTGTACTCTACTGGGAGTAATTCCAAATTATAGGAAAACAAATGGGCAGCACATTCTGATTGGGTAAGGCTTGATGGTTGTCAGGCATGGTGTGGGAAATAAGAACTCTCTTGAGCAAGGACAGATAACATTAGGTTCTACAAGGCTGACACTACCTTTCTATATTCTTGGACAGTCGGTCAAGTTGCTGAGAAAAATGAATTAATAATGCATGAAGGTGGTGCAGCACAACTGCTGCCTATGAAGAAAGCCCAGCTAAACTTAAATGAAGAAGAACTTACAACAGATAAATAGTGTGTCTCCAGGTATTCAGCATTTTCTGTGAAGGAAAGGAATCTTCACAAACAGTTTTAGTACCAACTTCCAGTGCCATGCCAGCCCTCAAAAATGCTCACCTCCTGAAGTTACAGGACTGTTACAATACTAAGGCATGTATGACATGCACTTGCCTACTTAAAAAGAAGTTATGTACTCACCATAATGTTCCATTTTTGTAGTCCATCTCGCCCTTCATTCTTACATACGAGTTCAGAGCTGATCCTCGGCTCCGACTTGGCCGATTACAAAGCTCAAAGTCTCTAAGTTGGCTCGTGGCAAGGTAGGTAACCAATAGTGCACTAGTAAGCATCCCCATATCTTGTTTGCTGCTGTCTAAAAGTGATAGAAGGTATTTCCACAAGGAAAAACAAAGATAAAAGGTCTCCAACCCTAAGGAAGATAGATACTATCTTGTCTCCAGATCCTCCAAGAATACATGGACGGGGAAAGGAGGGTGGGTTCGTAAGAATGAAAGGCGAGATGGACTACAAACATGGAATGTTATGGTGAGTACATAACTTCTTTATGTTCTGTAGTCCTATCTCGCCTTCATTCTTACATATGGGACAATGTCCTAAGCACCTTTTTTCTCGGGTGGCTCACAGGAATATACTCCTAAGAACCATGGAACCAAAGGAGGCTCTGCCCCTGGAGGCAAAATCCAATTTGTAATGAGTAATGAATGTATGAGGGGTAGCCCAAGTTGCTGCTGCACATATACTGTCCATTGGAATTCTGGCTTGAAAGGCAGCAGATGTGGATACGGATCTGGTAGAATGAGCTTTAATTTTAAATAGGAGTTCTTTGCCATTAGAAGAGTAAATAAAAGTTATACAATTTGAAATCCAGTTTGATAATGTTATCTTGGAGACTGGCATACCTTTTCTCTTCTCCAAAAAAGATACAAACAATTGGTCTGATCTCCTAAATTCCTTGGTTCTATGTAGATAGAACCTTAACTGTCTGTGAACATTATGTTGATAGAACTTGTATTCCACTTTGTTTGAATGATTAGGAAAAAAGACTAGCAGTTCAAAAGTTTGATTTATATTAGATTGAGAACAAATCATGGGGATGAAGGACGGATTTGTATGAAGGAAAACTATGAAAAATGAAGTAAGGAGGTTTTACTGAAACTGCGTGCAACTCTGACACTCTTCTGGCGGATGTAATGGCTACTAGAAAAATGGTCTTTAATGAAAGGAACATTAAATCACAAGTATGTGCGGGTTCAAAAGGTGATGAGGTAAGTTTAGAAAGAACAAAATTTAGATCCCAGGGAGACAGAAGTTCTTTAAAGGGAGGTCTTAGCAAGGTAGTGCCTTTTAAAAATGATTTATACAATCTGTGAGCCATAAGATTAGGTTCGAGTTGTCCCAAATGAAAATTGGAGATTGCTGCTAACTGAACTTTGACTGTAGCATCAGCTGATCCCTGTTGAAAAAGTTTGGTTAGAAATTCTAACACTAAGGGAATGGAGGTTGTGTATGGATCTATGTTTTTAGCTTGTGCCCAGAGAAAAAATCTTTTCCATTTGCTAGCGTACAACTTTCTCGTAGAAGGCTTGTGAGAGGACATCAGTATATGTGTAACTGCAGTGGAGAAATCATGAAGCCTGACTAGGGATGGAAGTGGAGCAGCCACACTGTCAAGTTGAGGGTGTGGAGACAGGGATGGAAGTGTCTGACATATGTGTCAGAAGGTTTGGTACTGGGTCCAGAGTCCACGGATCGTCCAGAAGGTGAGTCCTGAGAAAGGGGAACCAAATCTGACGAGGCCAGTAAGGAGTGATAAGAATCATTCTGCTTCCCAAGATCTTTGCTTTCTGGATTACTTTCAATATTAGCGGAAAGGGAATAAAGGCAAAAAGAAGTCCCAAGGGCCAATTGTAAACAAGTCAGGAAGAAGTAGCTGCTACATTTGACTTTCATTGGGCTGGCAAACAGATCGCAGCAAGGCTGTCCCATTTGTGGAAAATCTGATCCGTGACTTTCTGATTCAGAGACCACTCGTGAGGCATCAAGATTGCCCTGCTGAGCTTGTCAGCTATCACATTGGTTGTCCCTGGGATATGCGTTGCAACTAAAAAGCGTTGGGAAGATATCGCACACTGCCAAACACGAAGAGCCTCTCGATATAGGGGGTAGGATCTGGTTCCCCTTGGTTTTTTTATATACCATACCACTGACATATTGTCTGATTGGATTGCTAGTGTCCCTAGAGGAAGAAAGTCATGAAGTGCTTGCAACGCTAGTAACCACTGCTCTCATCTCTAGGACACTGATATGCAAGTGAGCCTCATGTTCTTGCCATGTGTCTTGGACTGTCCTTCCTAGATAATGCCCCCCCCCCCTATCTGGGTGGCATCTGTAGTCACAGTAGCAATGGGTTGACGAGGAATGAATGGTGTCCCTATTGTTAGTTGATTGGACTGGGTCCGCCAACGAAGGTCCGTTTTGCAAGATTCTGTTATTAAAATGGGATGAGACAAAGGCAGTTGTTGACGAGACCACTGGAAAAAGAGTAGCCATTGTAGAATTCTCATATGTAGTCTAGCTAGTGGAACTAGAGTTATAGTAGACGCCATGGTTCCTAGACATTTGAGCACTGTCTTCACTTTGACTTTGTGTTGGGGAAACAGGCTGTATATCTGTTGTCTCAGATTTTGCATTCTGTCTGGAGGAAGGCGAGCCATCATTGTGACTGTCTATTTTTGCGCCTATAAAAATCACATATTGAAGAGGGCAACAAGGCAGACTTTTCCCAGCTTATAGTAATCCTTAGCTGAGTGCAGACTCAGATGGTTAAATCCCTGGCTTGTAGAAGTAGGTGCCTTGTGGTGGCAGTCAGGAGCCAGTCGCCCAGGTTACAGAAATACTTGGAATACAAGACGTCTCAAGTGAGCCGTTAATACCACCATGTATTTGGTGAACACCCAGGGGGCTGTGGTGAGACCAAAGGGCAGAGCAGGAAATTGGTAATGACTGTCTCCCTGCCGGAAGCGTAAATGACTCCTTGATGGTCTGTCCATTTTTATGTGGTGGCATGCCTCTAAGGAGGTCTATGGAGCACATCCAATTGTCTTTCCCTAATACAGGGAGTAGAGACTGCAGTGTTACCATTCGGAACTTGGACTTCTTCACTGATTCAAAATGGGCCTCCAGTCCCCTGATAGTTTTGGCACTAAAAAGAATATGGAGTAAGTTCCGAATCCTATCTGGTATGCTGGGACGGTTTGGATGACTCTCTTTTGAAGCAAGTTTTGGACTTCTACAGTGGCTTGATCCCTGTGATTGGGTTGAACATCTGGGATTTTCTTGGTGGAATGAGCTGGAAAAGAGAAGGGTATAGAGTATCCTCTGGAAATTATTCTTTGTACCCACTTATCTTAGGAGATGCCGTGCCAGGCTTCTGGGTACAAAGATAAGCGACCCCTGACTGGCGCCAGAGAAGCGCACTCGGGCCCCACTTCAGGAGCGCTGATAGAAATGTCCACGAAAGGAATCACTGCCAACCTGGTTTTGCAGACCCCCGCCTCTAGGGTGATGTCTACCATTACTTCCTCCTCCTCTGGAGAAGAAATCACGTTGGGCGTCCGGGAAAAATCTCTGTGATTTCTTGAGCCACATTTTCCCACCTCTCTGACCCTTAGGGTATGGTCTAGAAGGGATGGAAAAACATATTCCCACGGCGGAGAGAGTTTTCCCTTCCTGCTCGCATCTGGTGAGTGTATCTTTTACCTTTGGTCCAAACAGAGAGGAACCGTCAAAGGGGTGTTGGTAAATGTAGATTTGAAGGGCTCTGCAAAATTACACAAGCGCATCCAGGAGTGTCTCCTAAGGGAAACTCCTGAACCCGCTGCCCTACTCGCTCCATCTGCTGCATAAGATATCAGCCTCATGGAGGAGTTAACAATGGAGTTTAAGGTAGACAACTGAGCAGTAACCTTCTCAGGGACTCCTTCAGCTAAAGTGCCTTGGAGAGCATCTCCTAGCTCCTTTAGGAGATCTCTTTGAAGCCTAGTGAAATGGGTGAGGTAATTTAGCGATCTGAGTGTAAAAGTCGCTGAAGAGAAGATAAGCTTCTCACATCTGTCCATCGTTCAAGACTCCTTGTTCGGTGGGTGGACAGATGAGGAAGTTTCCTCTAGTTCCTTCTTTGTGGCTGCTGTCACCACCATGGCAACCACAGGCATAACCTTTAGTCTTTGGGGGCTGAAAGAAATTTGTTGGGCCTTCTGGGAACTGGTTCCATGGCATCAGGAGTTTCTCACACCTTTCGAATGACTAAATATAACAGCTCATCAAAAGGTGGAGACACACAAGAGGCTGAAGGTTGAGACCCGGAAGCCTTGAGGTACACTGACTCCTCATCAGAAGGGGTAACAGTGGGCCAGCCGCCTCTCTGTTTCAGGATCTCTAAGACATCTACGAAGGAGATATCATCAGAGGACGGCCTAGGGGACCCTTCTGACTCCTCGAGGTCAGTGTCAGAGGTGATAGACTCATCAGGGGAACCTACATGCTTCCTCTTGCAAGTTCTCTTCTGAGGAGGCTCCTCAGAAGGGTATTCTGGGGAGGTCTCGGAAGACTGGGGGCCACCCAATGGGGGCTCCTGAGGCTGCGAGTCTCTACTGTAGAGAGAGAGAGAGATGGTTCTGAGACAGAGGTCAGAGCTTGAGAGGGAAAAGCATTGGTACCCTTATGTGGAGCTGAAGACCTAGACAGCATCATCTCAAAGGCAGATCTCTCCGGCTCCGAAGACACCCCCGGTTCCGAGGAAGCGCAAGTAGCTCTGGCTCCTAAGCGATCAGCTCCAAGATAGATGTAGGATCCGAGCTCAACCGAGCCGACGCACCGATAGGTAGGCTCAGAACCGGACAAGTTCGGGTCCAAGCATCCCTGTCGGGGCAGACTGGTGAACTTCCACTCCTAGACACCAAAGATGGCACCGAAAGTGCCTGAGCAGAACTCGGCTCCGAGACAGACAACAGAGATGCTGGAACCGACGGTTCCACAAGTGGCACCGACAGCTCTGGCTCCAAAGGACCGACATGGCTTGGAGGAACAGCAGCAGGTAATATGGCCTTAGACGGCTTCGGGACCGAGTGGGTCAGAGCCGGCAACAAATTAGCTAGCGCCGATGACTTCAAAAGTCTAAGCACTACTCTCGCTACATCCTCTTCAGAAAGACTCTTGGAGGATCTGGAAGACAAGGTAGGTGACCTAGATCTCTGTAAAATCGGGGATCTGAGTGTTGGGGAAACTGGTAATTTTTCTCTAGACCGGCTCCGAGGTAAGTTTTCAGTAGTCAGCTCCAAAAAACTTGGGGCCGAGACTGGAGTGTCAATGTCAATAACTTTGACCGGCTCCAAAGACAGTGGAGCCGAAGAGGTAGAAAGTTTGTCCAATTTTGTAATTTTTTGTGGAGGTCCAGATAAAACAGTCGGCGTGGGAGACTGTCTCTTGACCGACTTGACCTTCTCTTTTAGAAGAGGGAGTCCTGGAATGCAATGATGGAAAGCTGGCTAAATCCTCCTCAAAGGAAGGTTTAAGGAGACCTTTCAGGATCAATTTGTTCTTACTTTCCTGGAGAACCCGAGAACTAAAGTAGTGTCAAAAGGAACATGCCTCCTGAAGATGTATGGCTCCCAGGCAGAAAACACAAATACTATGTCCTTCAGTCAGGGACATTTTTTGAAAACATTTGAGACACTTTTCAAAACTTGAAGGTTTATGATCCTTTGATTCCTTACATACACTGTCACAAAAACAATCACAAGAGGGAAAAAATAGGAAGAGAGGACAAGGTCCTCTAATTTAAAAAGGCCTAGCCCTGCTCAAGAACACACAAGGACAAGCAAAAAAAGACTACTAGGTCCTCTAACTTAAACAGGCCTAGCCCTGCTAAGGAAACAACACACTAGAGAAAAGGCAAGAGAGGACTAGGTCCTCTAACTTAAACGGGCCCAGCCCTAAACAGACGAGTAAGCGACGTCAACAATTTGCAACGACAGTTGCAATAAATTCAACAAACACTAACTAAATAGTTCTATCGAATAAGAGTTAATAAAGAAGCACTGCACACAGCTATAAATTATAAACTACTTATTCTAGTCAAACAAAAGGTTAGAGTAGGTCCTAACCAAAACACGGACCTACACCTAAGAGAAAAATTTCGCAAAAAACTAGCACACAGAAGAAGGGATACCTCTCAGAAAGAAAAAGGGTCTGCGGAAGCGACGGCCAACAAGTTTTCAACAACAATTTGCAAAAATTCAAAAAAACACGCTAACTAATTTACTACTAGGACTAACAGTTAAGCTACTTATACTAAACTACTAACATTATCAAAAAACGATCACTATAGAAACTGAATAATGAAGAAATTCCAACTTAGCCCGGCCAAGGAAGAGAGCACTTCTGAACTCGTAGACACAGCAAACGAGATCTGGGGATTCTTACTAGTGCACTATGGGATACCTACCTTGCCACGAGCCAACGGAGGGACTTCGAGCTTTGTAATCGGCCAAGTCGGAGCCAAGTATCAGCTCCGAACCCATACGTAAGAATGAAGGTGAAATAGGACTACAGAACATCAGATATTCTGCTTTCTGTTTTTGACTCCCCCCTCATGTGAACGATGCCACCACTACTAGCACCCAATCAGTCCATTCATTCAGAAGTCACAGGAGCTGGGAAGTCCTAGGCTAGGTAACATCCCGACATCCCATTCGTTCCTGTTCAGGAATCCCCACTGGCTTTCTGTTTCCTACCAAGAAGTGAGTTGTAGGGATTGACCCAGCTTGTTGGTCCCAGTGGGGGGCAGCCCACCCTCTCCCTCTGGACGTTCCGACACCCGTCTCACTTCAGTGGTTCCTTAGAGTTCTGCCATTGCTGTATCCTGAGGGGAAGGGTACCGCTGCCCACAGAGTTCCCCCTCAGCTATCAGTACAAGGTGCACTGTGACAGCTGGGGCTTTGAAAGCTCAAACTTCATACCTAGTGCTCCTGCTAGGTGTCACCCTTGTGGTGAGTCACAGCTACCTCCCACCTCCCATGATAGGGGAGAGACAGTAGCGGATGTTCAATCCCATACGTCCCAGCCAGCACCTAAACCACTAACTGAACTCAGGTCATCTGTGGTGCAGTCAGGCCTTTATCCCACTAATCAATTTGAAATAGCTCCTATGATATTTTGCTTTTTGTGGGCAAAGAAGTCACTGCAGCCCTTTAATTGCAACAAGTCTTGACTGTACACTTTTCCACCAAGGCAGGCATATTAAGAGAGATCTACAACTTATACAACGTATAAAGGCCCTCATACACATTTGCCTTTTCAGCTGTAAGAGTTGAGATTCATTACTGCCAAACATTTTTCACTGAAGCAGTGCAGCAAAAATATCTGTATAATTAATCCCTAGTACATGTGTGAAAATCCAAGTGAGATATCCTGCCCCTTCTGGCTGTAGTTTGATGGCATTTCAATGATTTGTTGTCTCCAGCACAACTTTCAATGTTAACAATAACATTAGCCTGCATGACTATGACAACATCTACAATGGTTACAATAAAAACGTGTTAACATAGCTCAAAGCCACAACATACTTAAAAATAAATCATCTGTTGCACATAAACTCAATTCTATGCATTACAGAACACTGGCACATTGCGGTAAGGCTGCTGATTCAAGTTCATCTGCTGGTAAAAATAAAGCTATTAATCAGGCAATCACAGCTAGACCATTACACTGCCTTGATTCATCCCCTGATGTTTACTGTGTCACACCAAGCAGCTAAGTGGACATCTTGCAAGACAGATGTAAGGCTGTCACTCCTCCCTGGCTTTTGAGATCAATGCCACAATAATAAACAGACACAGTAAACTGAGATACTGCATCAATTGTTTCTAAACACATTTTCAGCTATGGCAAATGGCCCTATCGGTATGCTACTCTCCATTAAACTCAAGGTAGCAAAAATGAGAATGAAGCATAAAGTCAGACAATCTAACATAAATGTTGGCAAAGCAAAAAATAACTTTTTTTAATTTAAAGAACAAGACCTCCTCTCGCAGTTTCCAGAATTCATGTTTTTCTCCTAACAGGTATCATTTTGTAGTTCACATTTTTCCCCTATACCTCATCTAATGTAATCGTACAGTAATGTGGATTAAATCAATAGATGAAACTGTGATGTTAACTCCTTTCTACTTTCAAGTGCATGCTGAACCTCTGTTGAGCACTGTTCATAATATTTAAGGCAGAGCTCTCATCAATTTGCTATAAACCTGAAAATAAATTCTTGCTTTCCACTAGTAATGCCACTAAATGTTTTGTAGGATTTCATTCATCTTTTAGGCTTCTATTTATTATTATGCTTATTATTAGGCTTAAGTTTGTTTTAGTAAGTGACTAAGGAGTCAGGCTATTAAAGATGAATTTGGCCTTCTAAGGCAATCAGTTAAAAAAAAACAGAATAAAATGAATTTTCACTGCAGAAGCAGTGATGTTATTCTGAATTTTGTATGAGCCACTTTGACACTAAGGTTCTGAACAAATTTCTTCATAAGGCACTATTGGGTAAATGTGGCAGAAGCAAACTTTTCAAATAAATCGTGCTAGCAAATTTCCAACGCCCACTTTTGATATTACTTTTATGTGGCCCTCTGGCTGTGAACCATCAACCCCCCCCCCTCCTCCAACGATCGATTGACCCATTCATTTTTCACAGGGTGAGAGCTGTTCCCGGACCATTTATTTACAGTGAGGTGAAAGCCATCATCCTTGACAGCTATTAGAGCAATTTTACTGTCCCTGCCTATCATCATCCCTTGGTGATGATGTGAGCTCTGCATCACCACCAAGGCACTGCCTTTCCCCATGATATAAAGGCATGCCTGCTCACGGACATGCCTTCGTGAGGGCTACTGCACTGGCTTGGGTGGACCTACCCATGTCTTTAAATCCCTGGGTCTTGTTACCATGGAAGCAGCCTATGCCACTCCCTACAGCACCAGGAACCTCCAAAACCATTCCTCCCTGGCAAGTTCTTTTTTTGACACAAGCAGTACGTCTTTCACCTACCCTCCTCGGCTCTCCCAGCTTCCTGAGCCTCTAATCTATCAGTCTGGGTCACATTCATGGTTTTATCCATCTACACCACAGTCACAGCATATCTACCCCTTTTCTGCCAAATGTGCTTATTTTGTGCTGCACTTGTCTTCTTTCAGAATCAAAACAAGTAAATGGGGGAGAGAGAAAGACAGGCAAACAGGCAGATCGCATCTCCCCAAAGACAATAGAACAATACTTAGTGCTGTCCCTAACTGACATTTTAAGCTGCTTACACTTGATACCAGAAAGTCAGCAGTATTTCACCTTCCTCTGAATGCTGTTTCATGACTGGTGCAGACTGCAAAGAAGAAGTAGCCAATTAATTTTCAAAGTGCAGACTGTCTTCTGAGAGATTGATATAACAGTCAGAACAATGGTCACACTGGAGGTTTGAAGGTTGCGGGTTGTGGAAACTTATTGTTTTTGTGCACATCTTTGTTGCTTGCCAGACTAATAAATTAGAAGGAACTAATCTGCAGCATTACTTATTTACACCTGTCGATTATTCTGTTCAAGTCAGTCTTCAAATCCCTACCAATAGTGACTGCTCATCTTTAGGTTTTATATTTAACTGAAATATTCCCTGGGATTTAAAAAGGATTATTTTGATGTGGTGGTCTCAATTACATAGGTTTCTGCAAATTTACAAGTCTGAGTGATTCACAGACTACTCTCATGCCACTGTTTCCCACAGTGGTAGCTGCCATAGTAAAAAGAGACAGTTCTCTGGAGAAGCAACACGCAAATGTGGAAGTCTAAGAGAGTGTCTAATTCAAATTAGCCATGTGCTCGCCCCAGAAATGGCTGGCAATAGTGATTCAGAGAAAAGCTCAGAGTTAAATTTTTTCATTAGGATGAAAAAGTGAATGCCATCTTTTGGGCATTCTCCCCTATGGGAATGGTTGTAGCTCTTACAGCAACTACTTTGACTACAGTTAAGTATTGCGGAGCCATAGGTGCATCACTGTGTCTGTGTGCTGATGTATTTGTGCATGTCTGCAGTCCTGCAGTGGCATGAATGTGCGCACATACGTGTGTGTGGGGGGGGGGGGGGAGTGGGGGGGTCATTGGTAGGAGGAAAGTTTCCCACAGTGGCAGCTGCCATAGTGAGGAGAGAAGTCTCACTGGACAAGCCACATACAAACGTGGCACTCTAAAGGAGTCACTAATTCAAATTAGCCATGTGCCCTCCCCAGAAATGGCTGGCAACAGATGGTAGAGTGATTCAGAGAAAAGTTCAGAGTTAAATTTTTTTCATTAGGATAAAAAAGTGAATGCCATCTTTTGATGGCACTCTCCCCTATGGGAATGGTTGTAGCTCTTACATTAACTACAGTTAAGTACTGCGGAACCATGGGTGTATCAGTGTCGGTGTGCCAATGTATTTGTGCATGTATGCAATGGCATGAAAGTGCGAGTGTGTGTGGGGGATCATCTGTAGGAGGAAAGTGTTGGAAGTTGTACATGTTGAACCATATGTGTAGGTGTGTGAATGAGTGTTTGCATGAGCATGTAGGGACTTGTTTATAGCTGTTTGGGCATGTGTGTGCAAGTGCGAGAACAGACTGAGTAAATGAGCAAGTGTGCTCGAGCATGGATGTGTGTGTGTGTGAGACTGTGGGGGTATGTGAATGTATGTTTTTGTGTGCATGTGTAAGGGTGATGCCTATGCTACCATGAGTGTGCTAGGGGGGAGAACAGAAGCAAAGTCAAGTTTAACAGCACAGTTTTTGGATTCATAGACATGGTAGTTGGCCACGAATGAGGTACTTGTCTATGTAGCTTTACCTTGTCTTTGAACCTGAGATACTTTATGACAAAGACTTGAATTGATGATGCTAGTGGTATACTGTCACAGTAAAATGCAATTAATTTTTCCTCATGTAAACATGCATTCACATCAATATATTTAACGCAAATACGTATCAAGTCAATCACCTGCCAAGACTTAAACTGCACATATCAGTAAGCTTGCTTCACAGGTTTCAACACTGGACTTTAACAACTAACATTTGTATACAGAAGTTCATTCTCCCTCTTCATACATTTTGATTACTATTTTGAAAAATTTGACTGCTTTAACTCTACCTCATTTTTTTCTACATAAATGTTTTTCTTCTTGCAGCTGAAGTAATGTTTTTTTTCTGCTCATATCATATGTACTTCAACTTGCATTTAGACTGTACCACAGCATATACTGACTAGAGAAGCAGGGACAAAGAAAAGTGAAACTTGCATCCCTGCTGACAAAACAACCAAAGAACTGCCACCTCTCCATACCTACATAAAAGCAATATTACCTGCATCTTGGCTGTGAAGGCTTGACATAATATAGCCATTTAACAGAACATTAGTGAAAGTGGGAAGTGTTTCTCAATGTATGTATCTTCTAATGGTGTTCATAACTTGTTCAGCAGTGAACCAAACACACTGCAAAAAACACACCTGCCTTCTCACTTACAATGAACTTATAAAAGTATGCCCAGGCGCATACCCATAATGCACTGCAACACATGCTCCAAATACATGTATATGTAATAAACTGCATGCTTTGCCTCATTACAAGTTTTCTTAGAAGAGTGGGACGTTTTTAACAAATTTTCTGCTTCCACACTTGTTAGAACTTAAGTAATACAGTGTTGGACAGGAAAATCAATATGTTAGTAGCAAGGAAACTGACAAATGTAGCAAACTGTTTTCAATATGAAGCAATCAAATGTGTTTGCAGGTAGA